>NW_020956270.1:147128-148574 GCF_003031625.1 Empidonax traillii | reverse complement strand
AAGTACCTTAGAGAGAAGGCAGCGGTAAAATTACATCAAGCCTAGGGGCTTAAACTGATTGAAGGATACATTTTCCAGGCTGATACAGCTAATGCAGCAGCAGAGTCTCGTACACTGAGCAGCCGGTGGAATTTGATCATTTTTTTGCCCTTCTAAATGGCCAGGCAGCTGGGAAAACCCCCCACGAATGTTTTGGGGATGTTTTCAAAGCAAATGTGTCAGCCAGAGGCAAAAGTCTCTGAGACTTTTCAATGCAAACAACCGTCGCTGAAAAAAAAATATTAGGAATAGTGTTAATCCTGCTGCCACCTGTGCTGTCTCCTGGCTCTTTTGGAGGCTTCTCCAGCAGGCTGTGAAAGGTGATGGTGATTCTGGAGCTGCTGCTGTTGGAATAGAAAGGGAGAGGGAGACAGCAGCTGTCCCAGCAAGGGCACAACTCCAATATCTGTGTTGCCTTTGGAAAAAGAAAAAAACCTCTGCACAACCCCCGCCCGTTTCTTTCCACCCTCCGGCCTTCTCTCTTCCCTGGGGGCTCCACCCGATCCCCCCAGCCCGGGCAGAGCAGCCCGCGGGGCACGGAGGGGCTCCAGCCCCGCTCAGCCCTCTGTTTGACAGCCCAGATGAGACGGGGTGGATTTGCTCCGACCCGCCCTGACACCTCTAATCAGGATTAATGGCTGTGACGGGCATCTGGTTGACTTTTCCGCCGCACCCCGGCCGGCGCTGGGGGCACAGGGGCCTGACCTGCCCCGGCGTGCGGGGGCCGGCGCTGACACCAAGGATCGATCACGGCTATTCCCACTGCCGGGAGCAATGGGGAGGCAGAGCGGGGAGGGGAGGGATGGATGGCTCTGCTCTGCAGCGGGAATTTCCCCAGGGAACATCAGTTAATGTGTCAAAAAGATCCTTAAGCCTCTGCCATTACCCGGGTTGCACTTTCCCTGTGCCTGCCAGTGGGTAGGAGGGAAGGGACAGGGCAGGGGGGTTTTTGACCCCAGTAAAGGCCAAAATCTTGAGTCATTCATGTAGTAAACCCTCCAGACCTTCTCATCTCCCCAGCCACAGGAATCTGGCTGTCAAAGGGAATAAAGATCCACTTTCCCTCGGTGAGAGATGACAGGTGGGAGGGAGGGGGATGCAGCCTCCCATCCCATGTCTGTTGGACTCGACCCCCTCCAGAGACCCTCCTTCTCCCTCAACCTTCACAAGGATGGAGCAAGAGGGGCTGTGAGCTCCTGTGTGCTCCAACAGATGGGTCTGGGGAGTAAAAGCCACCCGTGTGCCCATCCTGTCCCATCCCCAGCTCACCCCATCACTCCTGCTGCACAAGGGAAGGGGAGGCAAGAAGAGAGCACGATCAAAGGGCAAAATTACCCTTTGTGGCAGCAAAGAGTAATTAGCCAGTCTCTCCTTATCCCATGGTGTCATCTTCAGGAAGAAGGACGT
>NW_020956270.1:138614-146819 GCF_003031625.1 Empidonax traillii | reverse complement strand
AAAGCCACCCGTGTGCCCATCCTGTCCCATCCCCAGCTCACCCCATCACTCCTGCTGCACAAGGGAAGGGGAGGCAAGAAGAGAGCACGATCAAAGGGCAAAATTACCCTTTGTGGCAGCAAAGAGTAATTAGCCAGTCTCTCCTTATCCCATGGTGTCATCTTCAGGAAGAAGGACGTGGTTGGGGAAGAGGCACACAGGCCTTGTACCAGGGAGAGCTGGTGGTGTGAACCAGATGCATCAGACAGCGCTGGCCTCACCAAATTCAGCTCCATCGAAATTCCTTGGGGATGAACATGGACTGTGGACGGGTTGGCTGCAGCTGAGTGTGGGCACAGTGCTGTGGGATGCTACTGTGGCACCAAAAAGGGCTCTAATGATCTGGGAGGAAAATAAAGGCCGGCCACCTGACGGCAGCTCGCTGCTCTCCAGCTCGTTTTTGGGTTCATAATGAAGCACAAGGTTATGCTGGACTTGAACAAACACCACAGACACGGCAATATGCTAATAAATGCTGATTTAAATTTGATGGAAGCCAGGAAGAATTATCCCAGAATGTATTAATTAGTGTGATTATGAGGTGTTTGAAAAATGAAAATGCAAAGCAGAGGCTACAAGGAGGAAAGGTATTTAAGGCGGGCGAGCCTTTGAAGCTCTTCCCAGAGGGATGTGCCTGGATTCCTGCACTGAGGCCAGTCCTCTCCCCGGGGCTCGCTGCAGCCCCTTCCCCACGACCACCCCGAGCCAAAGCCTCGGCCACACTCCCGGCACAAAGCCCTGAGCCACCCGCAGCCCCGCTCTGCCTTTGTCGAGGTGCAGTGGGAGCAGAAACTGCCGTCCTTGCTCTCCTCCCCGAGCGATTCAGCACCACCAAACTCCGCTTTGCTGTAAATACAGCGGCAGCTCCTGCAATCTTCCCGTTCCCTCCCAAACGCCTCCTCCGGAGCAGCGCTGGTCGGCTGCCGGCGGGGCAGGCACGTGTTTCCCCTGAAGGGGAATAGGTTTTCAAAGTGAATCTTAAATCAGCAAGCTGACGGGCAGCCCTGCCTGATTTCTTTCTTGCTCTCTTCGTTATTGATGTTATTTTACCCCCAATATTCCGAGCTGCCATTTCCTCCACCATCCTCCCCCACCGCTGCAATTCCCCAAATCACACAGCGTGTATCGAACTCATTCTTCAAGCACGAATCCGGGGCTGGTGCTTCCTCTCTGCTGCAGGAATCTTCCCAGGGCCTTCCCCAGAGGGTGGCAGCTCACAGAGGAGAAGGTGCAGCTCTGCTGTCGAGACTGCGAGCATCGCTCTGGGACGGAGCAAACCTGGGGTCCCCCGGGTAAAGGGCCAGCACTGAGTGCTGTGATGGAGTGCAATACCCCAGACTGCTTTAAAAGAGCATTCTTGAGCTCCTCTGATGAAGACCTGAGCCAGGAAACAATGCTCAGCAGCGCTCACACGCCCCAAAGAGGCCACCTCGCCCTTCACTGAAGGTTCTATCACCATCCCAAAGCAGATCCCTCTGTCCTTTGCTCTTTCAGCAAGTGACAATCACACTGGTGCCTTTTCCCACTAAGAAATGCTGCAGGACAGGGACAATCCCAGGCTCTGTCTGACATCCCACCTCTGCTCAGTGTTGATCTGTGCCCTACTCACCATCCCCCTTCCCAGTGAGTGGCTGGATGGACAGAGGGATTGTCACCTCAAATCCCTTAGATAAATCTAAACCTCCCCTGGTACAACTTGAGGTGGTTTTCTCTTGTCCTGTCACTTGTTCCCTGAGAGAAAAGACCGATCTCCACCTGTCCTCCCAGTCTCCCCATCAAAGCCCAGGACTGAGCCTCAGCTGAGAACAAAAAGAGCCTCCCAACTCCAGCTGCCCTGTTTGTGGTGATAAACACTCAGCCACAGCCCGTGCTGTCACAGCTCCAGGTTGAAGTGTGTGGAGGAAGACTCTGAAGCCACTTCCCTGGATCACAAGGCAGGAGTTCAGCTGATGAGCAGTAATGCCTCACACAGCAGTTTGTCCCCTCACATCTGCCCCTGCTGTCCCACAGAGCAGAGCAGAGGGTGGTGACCCCACACCCTCAGCTTCACCCAAGTCACATCCTGGAGAAGTTCAAAAAGAAACGGGCAAAATCTCCCCAAACCGCAGCGGCTCGTTGGGAAGGGAGAGACTTTGATTCAAAGTGACTGCTCCTTTGGAAAATTTCATCCTGCTGAAGGAGAAACGCAAACAAAACCCCTTTTTCTTTGGGAAAAATAAACAGGGAGCCCAAGCTCAGATCAGAAGGGAAAGGCGTAATGGGAGCAGACACCGTCCCTGCCACGGCTGCACTGACCGCTGACAAATCGTTTCAGGTCAGTGAAGAACAACACAGGCTCTTCTCAGAGCTGGAGAGGCTTGTGATGGAAAAGCAGCACACCGATTAATTTGGGTGTTTCTAATTAGGGCAGCAAAGCCGGGCTGGGCTCGCTGCAGGGCTGAGCCTGGGGCCGGGGCTGAGCCAGCCTGGCTGCCAGTTGAAGTGTGAACCCATCCCTGCCTGCACGTGCCACCCACGAGGTCCTGGCACACGGTGGCCTTGGCTGCTGCTGCTTTGGGATTAGTGGGGTGGGGAAAAAGCTTTTGTTACCCAGGTCGCCCCACGTGCTCAGGTGGGGTTGTTTCAGAGCTCAAGGAGGATCCAGAGGGTGAGTGGGGGAGTTGCTTTTATCCTCTGGAGCAGCAGTGGCAGCAAAACTCACGTCCAGGCAGGGGAGGATGGGTGTTTCTTCCCTCTTGCCAGAACCCACAGGGCTAATGGGGCAGGGACAGAGTTTCCAGCACCTGGGTCTCTCTGCAGGACAGCACGAGAGACGGCTGTGGGCATCCCACGTGACTTGAGTGCAGGCAGGAGACTTTTGCCCTTCTGAGCAAACCTGGTGCAACACTATCCCCACACTGAGAGGCTGAGCAGGGCTGGGGGCAGAGTCCCTGCTGGGATTAAATTAAATTAAACCTCAGCAACGCTCAGGGAGGAAGCGCTGGGGTGCTGCTCTCCCATCTGCACTCAGCTCCAGTCCCAGGGGTGATTCCCTTGGGCTCAGCTGAAAGCCAGTGCAGGGCACTTACAGGGAGCAGGGAAAGGGTCCAAAAAGATCCAAGGTGTCTGTCCCAGGCGAGTCAGGGTGGCTGGGAAGCCCACTCTGGGTGGATGCTCAGGTGGGGGCACACAGCCAAGGGGAGAGAAGAGCTGCAGCCCGAGGCAAAGAACTCAGTAATCTATCGGGCAGGCTCTGCAGCAAGTCTTTAATAGACTTATCTTTACCACAATAATGTATTTTATTTTTCCAGTGCCCATTCATTATTCACACACTTATTTCCCCACGGATTATGTATGCTGCCTGAGCTCTGTGCTCCTGCCTCGTTTTCACAATGTCGGCTCTGGTACCTACTTATTTTTACAGCATTGTCACCTGCAAACGGGCTTCGATTTAATCACCAAAACTAATAATATGGCTCAGTGGAGATGTCAGGGGCAGGATGCTCCTTCCCTTCCGGAGTGCCTCGTCTGAAACTCGCCAGATGTTGGCGCTGAAGCATCCTGTGTGTGATGAGTTTGGGCACTCTCAGAGCAACCCCTGCACGGATCCTTCACCTTGCTGCTGCAGCATCCAAAGCCCTGAGACGGAGTTTGTTGGAGGAAAAGTGAGGGTTATACCGTGCATCAACATTTCTCCTTCGTCCTGGTTTTAAAAAGGGCTTTAAAAGGCTCCCAGAACCCACCTCCTGGTCAGCTGCTGAACCTGAGTTTCCCAATGCACAGCAAAACCCTTTGGCTTGTGCTGAGCTACACAGCCCTTGAATATTTTTAAATCACTCAGACCTGGGATGACCCACAGCACAAGGGGAAGAAGTACGGAGTAGCTGCTCATTAGTCAGGGACATCTGTGAAGCAGATGAGTGCTGGTGTAGTGGGATGAGCAACATCTGCTCGGAGGCATGGAGCTCTGCTTGCAGGGCTTCTGCACCTTGGCAGCCCAATTTCCAGCATTTCTGGATTTCCAGCTTCTTGGCACGTTAAAGTGAAGAGTGGTGCCCTATGATGTGGGTTTGTGGTGAACCCAAGTGCGCACCCACAGTTACCAAGGGCACACGGGCACATCCAAACACTGGGACTCACAGAGCCACCACCCTGTGCCTTCCCCATGGACTGCCAGGCAAACTGTGATACCAGACCACTGCTGATCTCGTTTTCAGCTGGATCTTGGCTGGTTTTGGCATTCTGGTGCTTTGTGGAGGAGGATGATTTAATTTCATTGCTTTCCTTCCCTGGTTACCTCACACCAGAGGAAGCAAGGGCTCGATTTTGCCCACATGCCTTTCTGTGTCAGGGGGAAGCAGCACAAACAACTTCTGCAAGCTGTGAAGAGCTCTGAAAGGAAGAGATTCCTCTGTTTTTTACCCTGAAATGGTTTCTGGAGTTCAGACTGGTTGCACCCTGGGCTCAGGGCTGGATCCTCAGGCAGCAGAGGGGAGCTCAGCACCTTCACCCCAACCAGATCCCGTCTCCATCTGCTCAACTGCAGCCTTGAAACCCAGCCAGCGAGGATGGGCTGAGGGAAGCAAAGACCCCAAGCACTCAGGGAGAGTTTTCCTTGCAGTATGCACCATATGTGGTGTCCTACTGGACAGGTGCCTGTCCCTGGTGCCACTCACCCAGCTCAGCCCTGGCTCTGCTGCAAGAAGTTATTCCCACAAGTAATTCCTTTCTCCCGCCTTTACCCAGTGCATTATTCTGCCCACATTCCTGTGCTCTCCATGCCTTCAACGAGGGTCATAAATAAGTCATAAGGCACATTAAAAAGGGAGAGAAAATATTTAATCTTCTATTCTAGTTTGCTGCAGCGTTGAGATTGATCCGGCTGCTCAGGATCCTTCCTCCAGCCCCAGCTGGCTCCTGCTCTCTCTGGCACTCACATATAGATATAAGAGGATGAGAAAGGATGGACATCCTTCCCCTGGGGTTAAACTTATAAAGAAATTTTTCCTTGGCAAATGACAAGGGGTGCACAGGCAGGGACATCCCATCTTAAGGAAGGGATGGACGTGTCCCATTAACTGGTTTTTGAGCCCTCAAAATAAGGGTGCTCCCAGTCCCTAAAAGCACCAAGCTCTGCATCTCACAGAGGTTATGGGGGGGGGGGGGAGAGGAAAGAAGGAATTATCCTATAGTTAGACCCCTGTAACCTCCCAGCGTGAAATCCCGAGGCAGAGGGCATCTCCCACTGCGATGCTCACCATGTGCTTCCAGTTCAGTGGAGAATTCAGGGCTTGGTTTGGCTCAGGAGCTTTTCCCGTGACTGCAGGACAGGTCCTTCCTTCCCCGTGGGCTTCTGCTGGGACAGGTTTTCAGCAGTGCTCCAAGACCACGGCAAGCATTCCTGGCGGGAGTTCTGCCTGGATGCTGCTGTGGGCTGGAGAGCTGCCGGGCAGGCTGCATCCCTGCTGTCCCTCAGCGATGCCAGGATGAATGTGCTGAGCTCCAGAGAAACAAACAAACAAACAAACAGAAAAGGGTATTTTGGTTTCCACAAGCCTGGTTTCCTGAGAAAAAGGAGGTTTATTCAATCACCCTCCCGGTGCCTGAGACAGCCGGCGTGTCTTCCCTTGTCACTTTATACCTTAAGAGGCAATTGGAACCAAATTTGACAGTAATAATAGGAATCTGAAAAGAATTATGTTCTGACAGGGTTGGTGAGGATCCACAGCCTGACAGAGGAGTGAAAGACATAATTAATGGCCCTGCTAAGGAAAAGGCCATGCTGTGAGTGTTGTCCTCACCAGACATCAGAGACTCTCCAGGCAATTAAGAGCATTCCCTAGGGGAATGCCTTGGGCAGCACTGGCATTAACCAGCACCAGCAAGGAAACCCCAGCTGGCAGTGTCTACTCTGGGGTTTGCTGGGACAACCCAGCAGAGGAAGCTTTTCCCCGTTTGGGACATCACCCCCTTGCTCTCCTGTGTGGATTCTCCACATGGTTTGTGCACTTGGCAACTTCTCAGCCACCCTGTCCCCTCCTGTCCCACACTCACAGCTGTGGATGGGGGGAAGGAGGAGCCCGTGGGCAGGCACAGCCCTCATTGCCTGGATCCTTCCCTCCATCCTTCCCCTCCACCAGGACATCTCAGTATGTGCTGCCCTCGTTTTCCCAAGCCCAGGGACTGTCTCTGTGTGCTTGGAGCACCGACGTGCTTGTCCTGCCATTTCCACTTAGCTCTGGGCAGGCACAGGGATGTGCTGTACATACCTTTAATCTTAAAATATCACTTGTTACACCCAGAATCCAGCTGAATGTTGCTATTGCAGCTGAGGAAACAGCAATTTGAATCCTCGGGAGATTTAATAGAAAGGCTTGTTTCAAACTTAAACTTTAATCTTCCTGACATCTTTTGTTTCCCTTCTAAAAAAAAAAAAAAAAGGTCTTAAACAGCAAATGCAAAAACTCCCGTTTCTGTCGATTTTATAGCAGAGTCCTGCACAAACCATTGATTCAGGGCTCAATTGGACCAGGGTGGGATTCAGCATCATCTCCCAGAGGGATTGTTTTTTCTCACCATCCTCAGCTGGAGGGAGAGGCTTTGTTTGCCTCCAAGATTAAAAGTCTTTCTCTTCATGTCCCTTATTTCAATATTTGGAAACAACACTCTTCTGCAGCAATGGTTTGTCTCCTTTCCATTCCCTTCCCTCTGATAGGAAATGATTTGCTCATGTGGTCCCCAGGCAGCTCCAAAAATTCCATTTTGGGACCAAATTCCCTCTTTACTGGGGTGAGGGACCAAGGGGCTGTTCGGATTTTCCTCCAATAACTGTTTTTTTCTGGAAGCACCAGAGAAGTGTTGAAACTGTGCACGGACAGTGATTATATGCGAATATTTTTTGGCCAAAAAGGGCTGGAAAAGTAAAAATCACAGTAACCTGCTCTATATGGTCACTGTGATGCCAACCACCCCCCTGTGCTCACCAGCACACCACTGTGGGTAGATGAAACCCAGCACCAGCACCTCCCCTTCTCTGATTAATGCAATGAACCCCCTCCCCAAACCCAAGAGGCTTCCAAGGAAAAGGAAATAAAATAAATAAACCCAAGTCTCAGTGCTGGGAGAGAGGCAGAGCCCATGGAGGCTGGCCCAGCAGAGGAATGGGTGGGAATAAAATAATGAAATAAAGGCAGAAGGAATCAATGTAAGAGGAATTATTTAAGAGGTAGAAGAAAGCTGTTAAAAAAAAGGGGAGGGGGGAAAATCAACCCTCTCTTGGGGGGGAATAAAAATGTTTGAGCAAAAGTAGGCCATTTGCTAAACAATAAAAGGGATGAAGCAGATGATGAGTCTAAAATGGCTGAGATGCTGAACTGCTTTTAAAAATCTGCCTTTATCAAGAGAAATGTGGAAAAGTGGTTTGGACAATTAGGAAGTAACAAAGGCCTCATAAAAATAGCTCCGGGGGGAAGAGAAACACTCAGGAAATGGGAGCGTGGCAGCAGCGCCGCAGAGCGCATTAAGGGATTAACTGGTGGAGGGGCTGGGACAACCGGCAGGGATGGGGATACAGGTACGGGGCTGCCCCCTCCTGACACAGCACCGGGAGCTCCTCAATGTGCCGCCAGCACGGACTCGGGGCTTTGGGAAGCCTGGAAGAGAGGCTGACAAAGATCCCGTCAGACAAACCGGAGCGTTGCCTCTCCCTCGCCTTTTTAAGAGCGAGACCAAATTAAAGACAGCAAAGCAAATTCTCTCTGGATATCAGGATGTGATATCGCTTCCCCGGGGGTGAAATGGAGGAGTGATGGAATTAAATTAAGAAAGAGGAAGTTAAAATTGAATATCTGAAAGGAAAGGCTTCTCGGAGTAATTCTCTGCTCAGCTGGGGATCAGTGTCCTGGGGGCTGATTGCAGATAAAGTCCAATAACACCTGGATCTCAGCGTCCAGAGAGCATTTGAATCACACTGTGGGGACTGGTCTGAGGAGCAGGAGCTGGGGCTGGATACAGTCCAAGGCTCAGAGCCCACCGTGCTGCAGGGAAGGGCCCCAGGGATGGGGGGATAAGAAAAGGAAGCAAAGTCACCAGGCAGAGTGGCTTTTCCTGGTGTTTTTTCTCTGCATTACAGTCACCTGGACTCTTTTTTTTTTTTTTTTTTTTTTTTTTTTTTTTTTTTTTTTTTTT
>NW_020956270.1:120987-137474 GCF_003031625.1 Empidonax traillii | reverse complement strand
AGAAAAAGCTCAGAACGAGGCAGTTTGGAATGCCAGCCTCCCCAAGTTCTCAGAAGTATTTTTAGTATCAGGTTTTGAGCTAAAGGAAACAGCTGTATGAACTCTGGCAGCGGGAGAGACAGGAGGTGGGAGCCAACACCCTCATGTTTTCATTCCACTTTTCCTTAAACCACCCTGAGTCATGCAATTGGCAGCTCCCCCTCCATCTGAAACGAGAGCGAAGCATCACCCGCATCCCCTAAAAAAGCCTGTCCCCTCTGCAGTGCCAGAAGGCTGACAGAAATAGGGCTCTGCTACTGCAGTGCCAAATGTACTCACCACCTCCCAGGAGCCAACCCCCCTTCCCCCCAAAAAATCCCAGGGATCCCTTTTATAGCAGGGCCTGATCCTGCCCCAGCCCATCCTGTGGGAGAGGCTGCAGGTGAAGCTTAGCCTCGCACGTAAAGGACGGGTTTTCCTTGTAAATTCAGGGATTAAAACAACAGGTTTTGCTTTTTCCTTCCAATTATGGCATGTTCTGGATTTGGAGTGGGCTTGGGGAGAGGAGAAACACTCCTTTGTTTTAGGAAAATTAAGCCCTGCTGAGAGAGGAACCGATGGTCTCTGGCTTCAGGCTCTGATCTCCTCCTGGAGCAGTGGGGGCAAGACGTGTCAGTGGGGCAATAAATCAGGGGAAGGGTTTCTGCAGGGCTTTCCAAGCAATTGAGACAAGACAGAAATATCCCCAACTCTGGAGCATCTGTTCCAGTCATCGCCCACCCGCTCAGCCCCAGCCGGGGCCCAAAAAGCCAAAGGAGATCACTGGGATCTCTAATAAATCTTGCAATGACCCAGCCTGGGTTTTAGGGCAAGGAAAAGGGAAAAAGGGAAAAAGGCTCCTGAGTGCACCCTGGGTGCTTCACTCATCACAGTTACAAACTCCAGCCCTTTTTCCTCAAACAACAGCGAGAAACATAACATTTTGGCTGTACAGTCATGACTTTTAATACATTTTGCCTCCCAGGGCTGCAAAGAAAGCACAGAGAAATTGTTCTGATGGCTCAGATCCAGGGAGGGGTGAAAAGGGGAGCAGGAAATGTGATGGTGATCTACGGAGAAAGGGTCACTGCAGGGTGGTGAGAGCGCCCAGGGCTGTGGTGGGGCTGGGGCTGGCCTGGGGTGGGAGAGCAGAGAGCAGCTGAGACCTTTGCTGGTAGCCATGGTTGGGCCAGCTCAGGGGTAACTGGGATCTGGGACACTGCAGAATCTGGGTGCAGCCAGTCTGGGGCACTGGGACAGGACACAAGGTCACCCAGAGAGTCTGGGAGCTGCATCCATGCCCCAGACACACAGTGACCTCAAGAGCCACGTCCCAGGTCTATGGAAGGACACGGCCAGCCATGGCACAATTTTTCCACAGAAAACCTCCCTAAAAAGCCTCCCTTTCCCATGGAAATTCTTTTGAAGTTTGCTTTTCCTGGGAGAAAATGGAGCTTTTTTTTTTGAGTGGCAGTTTGCAACAGCTCAGAGCTGAGGTTTGGACAGGAGATGTCTTGTGCTCTCCAAGTGGAGATGGGAACGATGCTGTCACTTCCTTCCACGTGCTAGTGAGTCGAAACTCAGCCCTAGTCCTTTCCCTTCACTGGACCATTGCAAATGAGAACCTGCAAGTTGCTTTTAAATTTGCTTTGGTGAAGCCGAGGAAGGCAGGGACGAGGGACTGTGGGATCACTCCTGCCTTTTGTGGGGTAGTTCAAAGTGAGCTGCGCTTGCCTGTGAAAAGGACAAGCAAGAAGAGCCGGCTTTTGCCTTGGGAAGAAAGTGTTCTTTTAAAATTAAAAAAAAGTCTTTTTTTTTTTTCTTTTTTTTAAAGATTGCTGGACAGCTTCAGAGTTCAGCAGGATGGCCCAGGAGCTCTCAAAAATCAATGAGAATAAGATAGTGGAGTTGGTGTTAACAGACTGGAAAGCTGGGTTGTGAAGGATCGAAGAGGGTCTTTCAGACCCAGCTGGAGATTTAGCATATTTTGATTTTTCCTCCCGTCCTGGCAGGTTCTGAAAAGGAATCAGAAAGAAGCCGATCCCTCACCGAGGGAAAAATTCTGCTTTCAGTCAGTGCTGAGAACTGCAGTCTGCTCGAGAGTGTGGAAGGTTAATGTGGTGCAGAAGAGCAACCTGAAAATCCCAGACCGAAGCAGATTTCCCGCCGGCCCCACGAGACACCGGAGCACACCCACGTGGGAGAGACTCGTGGCTCCAACCCAGAGCACCAAGATTTCCAGGAGCTGCACGAGGAAGGGGAGCAAATGGAGATGCCAGCCCTGCTCTGGCACCATCCATCACATGGCATGTTGGCAGGAGGTGCCTCCCACATCGCCCCGGCTTGGCAGATGCCGGCGGGCTCCCGACATCGCTGCTCCACCCATCCCTCCCGCACCATATGGCTCTCTCAGGCTGGGTCCCAGGAGGCCCTTCCCAACAGCTGCTCTGCTAATGACTCCTTATTAATTGCAGGACTCTGGAAGGGCAGCAGTGATGCCCCTCTTGAAGGTGAGCCCTTAAGGGATGAGTTTGGCTTCGGTTCTTCACCTTCGCAAACGGCCCAGGTCACCTCCGCACCGGCAGAGGTGGTTTGGGAGGCGTTGCTGGACCTGTTCTGGACAGATGCTGGTTGGTGGCCACTGGATGTGTCATTTCCAAGCCTTTCTGAGCCTCCTGTATCCTGGGTGCCAACACCCCCCCAGAGACTGGAGCCTGCCTGCAGAAGGTTGCCCTCCAAAAGGAGCAACACCTCGGTGTCTTCTCCTTCTCCACCATCATCCCACATCTCCTGCTGTGAGAGGGTCCACGATGCAAACTGATTGGACATTTGTTTCCCTGAGCTCTTGGCTCCTGTCCTAGCTCACATAGAACCTTCCCTCCTTTGCTCACAGAGCTGTAGGGACAGGAGCTGGGATTGGGAATCACTGGCTGTCCAGGAGCTGTGTGGGTGATGGATCCCAGTGAGAGCAGCACTGCCTGTGCACAGGACAGGGCAGAGAGAAACCATCACAGAGCGGCCAAAAGGACCATTCACAAAGCTTTCTGGATCTCAGCTGATCCTGGATTATCCCAGCTGAAAAGCCTGAACACCCAGCAAGCCCTGGACAGCCCAGACTCATCCCAGGCCTGTGTATTCTGGGAAGCAGGTATTGGAAGCCACCCTGCTCCCATACTGGTTCAGTCCTGGAGCAGCTGGGGAGAGGGACAAACGTTGCCAAGTCCTAAAAAAGCCCAGCCTTACTCCCAAGGGATGATGTGTACAGTATCTCCAGCACTGGCAGTTCTGCAAGCCTGGGATTTTTGAGACCTGGACTGCCTGGTGAGGCAAGGGGAGAAGGAATGGTGGCTGGACCAACACCAGGGACTAAGCAACCCCTCCTCAAGCCAGCTTGGAGAGATGTGAGAGCATCCCCAGAGCGGGTACCACCAGCCTGGACCAGGCTGGACCCACAGCAGCTGGAGCATCCTTTTGAGAACTCTTGTCCTCCTGGCAGCTTTTCCAGCTGTTGTGGTCTCCCTGGAGCCCCTGGACCCCCTCCCTAGTCTTGCTCAGCCCCACTGGGCCCTTGTTGAGCTGTGTGTAGGTGTATGTGTGTGTGTGCTGAACTTGTGTCTCACTGAGAAGCAGCAGCATGTGGTGACTCCGTTCCTGGAGGCACCAAAAGCCACAGCCATTAATCTCTATAAATAATTTCAGCCACAAACCCTCCAGTGGCTGTTCCCCTGCAAATCACACACACTCAAAAAGCTTTGTAAAACATTAGCATTCCTGAAACAGCCCAACAGTCTGAGAGAGTCCGCAGGAATGGAGAGCAATTAAGTCAAGCAACTAATTGCTAACAATTGGTGTTTCTCTGATGGGTGAGGGGGGCCTTGAGCAGGAGGAGCGTGGCCAGCAAGTCGTTTGGAGGGCAAGCTGCTGGTTGATGTGGCTCCTCTGGAGGAGGAAGGGCCTGATTCAGTCCCTGTAAATATAAACCAGCCAAATCATGTGCACAGCACTGCAGGGAGGGGACAGGAGAGGGGATGCAGAACCCATCACTTCCAGGTTGCCTCTGCCTGGCTTGGTTCTATCATTCCTGTTGTCCCAGCTGTGACAGGGAAAGAGGTCCTGTGTTCAAGTTATTTCTGTCTCCATGCACAGGTCAAGACAATAGTGTTTGTCCCTGCTGTGTCCCACTGCTGGAACAAGTGTCCTGGTGGTGGCAAGGTGGGACAACCCTGTGAAGGCACCACCTGTGCTCCAAAATCTGCGTAATTCAGGATAAAAAGGGGGAATATCAGGACAGTATGGAGTCAATTCACCTCAGCAAAGCCCGTCCCAGCATCTCCAGGGTCCCTGGGAAGCAGCACCTTCCACACCAGAGCTCAGTACCAGGAGGGACCTTGGCCCAGCCTTGACCCCGCTCAGTCCTCGCCGCTCTCCCATGCAAGGGTTAAAAGGCAGAAGCTGCACGGGCTGATGGAGTAAGAAATTTCACTTTGCTCCTATTTGTAGTTAAAAAAAGCACTAATTCATTCTAAATCTGCCTGAAAGAGCCTTAAGTGGTAATACACCGATAAGACGACTTTATTTGGCTTAGCATTTAGAAAGTTTTATGTGTGTAAATGGGCGAGGATATCGCAAAGGCTCATTTTGTCTCTCTCTCTCTCTCTCTTTTAAAGTGTGGAGCTGTTTGGCCTCCCTTCTGCTCTCCTGCTTCCTGGCTTTATATATCCCAACCTTTTCTCCTTTTCCAGTAGGGGATTAGTGCTCCATGGCAGGAATGGCACCTTGTTTGGGTGACCCCCTTACCTCCCCACGATGTCCCCATGGCCCAAGGATTTCTCTACCCCACTGCTCCCAGGTGCTGCAGCCTCAGGTGGACCTGGAGCCTTCCTTGAGCCTCTGTGGGGTTTTTTTGGCTTTCACTGGGGTCTCAGCCCCATTGAATAGGGTTTGGATTCCCAGTCACCACTCCAATAATCCTATTGGAGAGGCGTGCCCATCCTCACCCCTCACCCAAGTGAAGGAGGAATTTTGTTCCCTTCTGACCACTCAGTTGCTGGGGTTGGGGAAATGATTCATTTATCCCCCTTGGTGTGAGTCACCAAAGAACCACCAGCCAGCAGCACCTTCCTCAGCCCACACTTTGCTGCTTCTTCCAGCCCAGCTCTTCCCATCTGAGCCACGGATGGGAAAAACGCCCTATTTCACAGGCAGATTTCCCCTCCTGTTCCCTCTGTTTACCTACAGGGCCATTGGACAACCTTCCCAGTGGCTGACAAGGCTCCTGAAGTGCTCTTGTCAAAGGTTAGCATGGCTGTGAAGAGAATGATCATTAGGAACAGGGAGCCGGCAGCGGGAGAATAAACACTGCCGAGTGGTACTCGGGCTGTGGGAGATTTGGCAAATTTTGTAAAGGTCAGTTATCAAATAAGAGATGAGAAATTTCAGCAAAACGCTCCCGCTCTCTTGGCAATGTCTGATTGAGCACACAGCTTGATGGGCACTCTCTCAGGCTCCCATATCTTATGTCTGTCGCTGCCCAGAGTTCATTTTTGCTCCCTGAGTTGGTGGCGCTTCAGGTGTTACACCCTGAGGTCGTGGGCCAGCAGCCAGGAATGCTTGTCTGGGCTCCACGTTTACTCCTGTGCAGCTGTTCAGCAGGTGACACCAGCAATGATTTGGAGTTGACCAGTGATGGTTAAATCAGTGTCAGTGGGAGAGTCCACTATTAAACACCATGACTGGTGATACCCAGCAAAAGGGACAACCAGGGGGGTTCAGGTTGGGCGAGCAGGTCTGGCTGGAGACACCCAGAAATGCTGAGATGTTTCATGCATTTCTTCCAAAAGAAGATATTTCACTGCAGGACACTCAACTCTCTTTGGATAATTTTATGTGAAAAATGTGGGGTTTTCTTTGGGGTTTTTTTTGGTTTTTCTTTCAATTTTTTTCTTTTTTTTTTTTGGGGGGGGGTTGGTTGGTTCGTTGGGTTTTGTTTTTGTTTTGTTTTGTTGTTTGTTTTCTGTGGAAATGTTTTTACCTCCTTGTAATGGATTTATGGTTTTTTAATTGTCTGATACTAAAGAAAAAAATGGTAGATAGGCCTCAAAATTATGTTTGCTGGGGAAGGAGTATACAAAGAACCCCTTTCCCAACGATTTGCAGCGATGTATTTTATGATGGGTGCTTTTTTTTTTTCCCTTTCACCAGACACCCCACACCTTGGAGGAACTGCTGTTTGGGGTTGACACCAAATAACAGAGACCAGCTGAGTTCAGCTTTACTTCTACAGAAACCCAGAGCAAGGAGGGGAGGGTGAGGGAGGGAATGAAGCTGGAGAGTCTGCAGCAAGAAGTGGCCATGGGGACAAGGGACAAGACTTCGACTTTGTCCTGGTGATCCAGCCTGGGACAGGGCGGTCACCCAGGCTGATGGTTGGACCTGCAAGGTGCCACCAGGGAAGTCCCACAGGAGGGGCCACGCTTGGGTGCAACACCTTAAGGAGGAGCACCTGCAGCGGCTGTTCCTACCCTGTAAAGGTCGGGTGTCCCAGCGGACACAGTGCCTTTCCAGTGCTCTGGAGCGTCCTTCCCAGATTCCTTTCAGCTGCTTCGTTGGGATTGCAGTCACGATGCCCTGTGTCTGTTCTCCATCGGGCTTTGAGGGTCTGTCTCCCTCGGGATGAGCTGCCCAGAGCGTCTGGGGAGAGCAGAGGCTTAACAAAGAAATGCAAAGCAGGGGTGACGAGACACGAGACGCGGCGAGGAGAGCTTCCTGCCCGCCCCGAACAATCTCTGACAGCCCAGGAGGAATTTGGATGATTTCAGTTTGGTTTTAGCATTATTCCTATTCCATTTAGCTAAATAAATAGAGGCTGGGTTTAAACTAATTGAATCGTGTGCACGCAGCCAACTCACACAGCCTAAAGCGAGTCACAGTTGTTTTTTTTTTAAACTGGGGTGGTTTTAGTTTAGAGGAAGAGTTTGCCACAAGATGATTTTCAGAGGTTTTTTTACTCTTTCCAAAAGGGCCAGTGACAAACTGCTTCATGTGGGGAAATGAGGGGAAGTACCAAAGAAAAAAGATAAAAAGAAAAAAAGATTAGAAAAGAAGGACAGTTTTCAAGGAGACACTTGGATTTGCAGCAAAGTTTAATTTGTCCTGGACTGGCTTTAGAGCCATTTCACTGTGCTGGATCTGTCTGCATTTGGGATTTATCATGATCTTTCTAAAACAGCTCCAAATACAAAAGCAGATAGTTATTAAAATGGCAATAAGGCAAAAATAGGCATTAAACAGATAATGCAGCTCCTGCCATCCATCCCTCTGGGCCATCCCTCCCCCCTCCCAGTATAGCCATGCAGGGGCAGAGCCTGCAGGCAGTGAAGCCCCCTGGGGTGTCACAGGAGGGCAGGGACACACCGGCAGCAGGTAGGTGACACCTCCATGGCTCTTCCCATCTGCTGAGACGATCCAGTGGAGAGTTTTATCGGTTTATAGCCAAGGCTAATTCATCTGGATCAGGGAAAGCAAGGATAGCCCCTGGAACTCTGCACCACTGCCCACCCAGTGTCCTACCCCTGCTCCAAACACTGGGGTCACCAGCCCTGCCCACAGCACCAGGAGGGAGCAGGACACGGTGCCTTGACCCTTCATCTTCTGCAGGAGTGGCTGAACATCCTTATTTGTGGCCGTTCCCTGCTCCCCTCTCCAAAGACAGCGATTCAGCAGGAAAGCTGCTCCCCACAAAGGGCTGGGGTTTGGCAGGGATGGGAGTGGCTGGTTTGGGGTCTGGGGGAGCAAGCTGGCCCTCCCAGGGAGCTTTGGAGCAGCTGCTGGTGTGGGCTGTGATACTCCGGCGGGAGCTCCATCCTTGCCTCGCTGTTACTCGCGTTTGTTTACTGCAGGAAATAATTCATCTTTTGGGCTCTTGCTGGGGATTAATTAATGGTTATGGCTTCTGTGACCCTGTGATTAACTCATTTTCACATAATTGCTTGAAGACAAAACGATGTATTAGTAGCTTTTCTCCCTCCCCATCTCTGCTTGCCATGGCCTCCGGGGGGACTGAACTGTCAAAAAAACCTTGGATTTTCCTTCCCATTTTTTTGCCTTTCACTGCCTTTTTTTTTTTTTTTTTTTTTTTGCACATGCCTCATATATCCAGAAAAAAAAAGTCACTGAGAATTGGTGAGAGAGCACGTTCCAGTAGAAAACCAGATGGACTTTGAGTGGACACAGAGACCTTCAGTGGGACCTCCTTGACTAATGCTGACCAAATTTTGCTATCCGAGGGTGACACTGCACAGGGAAAAGGGCTTGGCTTTGCTCTAAGAATTCTGCAACCTGGAACAGGACCAGGGTGACACCTTTGCAACCTCCTGATGAGAGGGAGTGTGGTGCCCACTAGTTTGGTGGCCTGCAAGACAGGGCAGCTGGAGAATAGCAAGGATGAACCTTCCTTCTCCTTCATCCCTATGCAGGTGTTGGGGCTATAAAATCTTGGTGTGTGAGAAGTCACAGGATAGAGATGTGTGGGTGGGATCCATCTCCTCCCTGAAAATCACACCTTAAATCACCACTGGCAGGGTATTTAGTGCAGGACCAACAGAAACCCTGTTGTCCCTCGTGGGCTCATCCCTTCCAGGGGGCACAAAGCCCAGCTTTGGGTACCTTCACTTCCCGAGGGCCAGGGATGGACAGGATGGAGGAGAAGGTGGGGAGCCTGGAGATCCACCACAAGGTGACCTTCTTTACCTGTTCCTCTGCTAAACCCAGGACTGCCACCCCATCCCACCTCCAGGTCAGAGATTGCTTTTTCTCCATCCAGAGAGAGGCTGGAACTTGCTCTTTCCCTAATCCAGACTCCCAGGGGAGCAGCCGCCCCAGCTCCCGCCGCTCCCTCCCCTCCAGAAACCCATTTCAATCTGAGATTATCGAGTTAAAACACTCAGCTGACAAAAATAATAAGCACTCAGCAGGCAGCCAGCAGCTCTGTTGGGCTTCCCTCTTCCCGAGCCCTTAATCTATTCTTCAGAGAGTCTTCAAGCAATTTAAGTCAGCCTTTCGAAGCCAAGGAGCTTTAAACTTGGACATGGAGAGTTGTCCCTGCTCGTCCTCGGCTCTGCTCCAGCCCTGGCACCAGCAGAACGTGGGATGGGGCAGGAGGGAAGATCTGTCGGGGGATATGGGATGGTTGGAGAGAGAAAAATGGGGGTGAGGCCATGAGAGATGCTGGCAAGGTGGACGTGGAAGAGTGTGACTGTGGGGATTACGGCGCTAAGTCCAGGTTTTCTGCACGGGAGGCAGGAAAAGGACCCTCATGTGCAACACTGCCTCGGGATCTGCCTCCAAGCAGGAAAATCAGATCACACATTACATGAGTTCTCTGCTTCCTCTGACAGGAGTGAGAAACTCTGGGAAGGTGGTTTCCATCCACAGGCTGCCCATCGTGTGTGGGCCCAGCAGGAAGGAGAATTAACTTCGAATCCAGCAATTACTTCCTTAATTTCTCGCAAGCCTCAAATGTCTCAAACTGCCACTGGGCTTTTTGGGCACTGGGTTTGTTTTGCCTTTTTCTGTCTCTTCTCTTTCTTTTTCATCTTATTCCTCCTCTCCCTCTTTACTGGTTCTTATTCTGTCATTAGTAATTAATTACTTTGGAGGGAGACATTTTCTTTTTAATTAAAGGGAGACAAGAGGAGAGTTGTAGTGACACACAAGCACCATTCCATCTTTTAGCATGGACAGGATTTTCCTGGAGCAGTTTATCTCTCTTCCAGCAGCTGGGGAAAGGGGCTGGGACCAGCCCAGGGACATTTTCTGTGCTGGTGTACCCCAGTTTGGAGAGCTCACCCTCCCACCTCCTCATCCACGGCAAGGAACTCTTGTGTGCCTTGGACAAAGTGAGCTGGGGAGTAAATTTTAACTCCAGGAGAGACACTCTCTGAGTGTAAATTCACAAGGAAAGGGCAGGATGGATGGTGCAAAACCCCCTCCAGGTGTGGCTGCTCTCCCATAGAGACGACCTCAGGCTCACCTGGTTCCCTCCAAACCTCTTGAGAGCTTTGTAGAGGCTGATCCCATGGCTGCCCTGGAAGCTGAGGAGAGAGCACAGCCACTCTCTGGACCCCAACAATGCTACATTGACCTCCCTGCTGGGTGGGGACCCCTTTCCCCGCCTTGGGAATCCCCAAAGCATCATTTGCTGATCTGTCTCCACCAGGATCTGCTCTCTGGCTGCAGTGGGGACTCTCTCCTCCCCTCCACTGGGAGCTGCCCAGCAGGAAAACCTCCCCTCCCATCTTATCTGGAAAAGAGCTGATTATTCCTGCTGCCGACGCTGCCCCACCCGAGTCTATGCCGTGCTCCATTTGTCACTGTTTGGGAGAGCAGGAAGGGAGGCCACGGAATGGGGATTGATTGCTTGGATGCTGGCTGGGCTGCACAGCCAGCCTGAGCTCTGGGGAGCACAAATTACTGCTTTAGTGGCTCTACTTGGGACAGTCATAGGCTGGGATTGCTCCAGCAGTGCCCCAGCTCCTTGGAAAACTGGTCAGCTCCCAGAGAGGAGGAGGAGCACCAGCAGGATGCAGCTCAGACCCTGGCAGAGGACGACAGCCACACACCTCCACTGTGTGATTTGCTGACGCCCCTCAAATTACTCCCAGCAATCAGTAAAAGAGGTGAGGGGCATTTTGGAGGAGCCTGTGGGAAGCCAAGCAACCGGGAGGGAGGAGAAAGAAACGTAGCCCCGTGTCTGCAGATGTAGTTCTGCAAAGGATACAGCAAAACGCAGCGGGGAAGGAGGGATAATTGGCCCTGAATTAGCGGCTGACATTCAGGGAGCAGCTCTTGGGGCTCCTGCAAACAGCTGGGAGCAGACACCTGCCCAACAGCCAGGAGAATTAAGGGAAAAAGAAAAAAAAAAAAGCCAAAACCAAAACCTAACACAAAATGTCAAGGCGATACAAAGGAATGAGAGCAAAATAGCACAGGACATTTTCTGAGGCTATTACCGGAGATTCACAGCCCCTCTCGGGCGATGGGCTCGGCCCCGGGTGTCTCCTTGGAAAAGGAAACGAGGGCGAGGAGAAGAAAAACGGCCGCTGCTAATAGGGGAACAGAGAGTGTGTTAGAGCAGGGAGGGAGAGCCGGGGATGATCCTGGTGCCCAGCAGGGAGCCTGGAGTCGGTGGGAGCCGCAGGAGTTGAGCTGTGCCAGCCCAGAGGCTCCGGGGATGCTGAGCTCGGAGAGGAGCAAGGCTGGGCATTCGCCTTTCCTGCTGGTTGTGGACTAAAAGGAGGGATGTGAGGGAGATAAACTGCTGTGGTTTGTGGGTGGAGGAGGGATGGGGAGCTTGGCTGTCCCAGCAGGGAGGGAACAGGCTCAGAGGTGCAGCAGGGAGGAGGTGACAAGTCTGGGGAGGTGGGAGGGTGTTTTGTGGTCCTGCTCACGGGGCTAACCAGCTGATCCTGGCTGGGATGGGAGAACGGGCCTGCTCCTGGATCACATTATTACAGCAAGTGCATTAAGAATATTATTCAAATATGCTGTTTTCTACAGTGGACTCCCACCTTATGAGCAGGTGAGCCTTGCACTGGGGGTAAATTTATTATAGGGAAGAAAATCTGGGATTCTGAGGGATCCCGGGTCTTCCCAAGCTCTGACAGTTTTTCCAGTTGTCCCATCCACAGTGCTGGGCTGGGGTGCCTTGCCAAAGTCTCCCTCCTTCCCTTCCATCAGAGTTCAACAGAGCAACAACATGGAAAAGGTAAGAAATCTAAGACACGATTCAAGGCAAGCCATGAGGAAAAATACTATGGGAAGGATGATGGGTAGGACTGAACAGGCCTCCAAGTCCAGCCCCAGCCATTCCACGTGCCCTTGGATTGGGTTGGACCCTTCCAATCACACCCTGCTTGTGACAGCCACTGCCCACCAGAGCAACTCACACTCAAGTCAAATCCACCTCCCACGGGCTCCAGGAGGCTGCCTCCTGCCCCTGCTCCCCCCTTTTTTTCCGCCCTCTTGCCTTTTTGCCCTGTTTTTATTTTTAAAACTCTCAGGGAACCTCACATTAACTGCAGCTTGGAGAAAGTAATCAAGCTATTTCTAGGCAGAGAACTAATTTAATGCATGGATGACTTTAGCTCAAAAGAAGAAATAAGGACACTCAGGCATCCTAAGGGAGCAGAATAATAGGGTAATTTGCACAAGATGAGGAGAAAGGGGAAAAAAGGGCCACTACTTCTTTGCATAATCTTCTCTCCCCTGTTTTGCTGGTCACCACCACCAAGTCTCCAGACATGGAATGTCCTCACACACAAAGACCTGTGTTCACCTCAATGTGGTTCCTTCCCACAGGAGTGGGAAGAACTGGGTAAGTAACAAGGTTTTTGTGGCTCTTTGGGGTGCAAGGAGGCTGAAAATGCCCTCAGCCTGGGCCAGAGGCAAGGAGGCAGTGAAATTTCTACTGCCTTAGAGAAAACTCCACTATTTCCAAACACCTGAAGGGAGGAAAGGCAAGGGAAGGGAAGGTGGGAAAGGCGGGGAGATGCCGCTCAAAATGCTTCCTTCTGGCGGCGAAACTCTAATATTTAGAGCTGCCTGATTATATGGAATAAAAGAAATGTCAGCGTGAAAATCGTTTAGAGGTGAAAAATTGAAGCTTTCCCTTCCAGATGTGCGAAAACAAGGATGTTTTCACTTTACCAAAAAGCTCCGTGACACAATTTTCCCTTCCCTTCACCCTCCCAAGCAACGTTTGATTGAAGGCACCACTTTCCTGCAGGAAGTTTCCATTATGAGAAAACTGCCTTTCCCCTCAATAAAACTGCTCCTGCTGAGGATTTCCCAGCAGTGTTCAAATCCACAGGGATGGTCAAGTGGTGGGAATAATAAAGCCAGCATGGTAGAGGCACTCATGGTCACAAACCCACATAGTCAGGGATGGGTCCATCCAGCTGGGACAGCAACCAGAGCATCCCTGGGATGTACAGCTCAAAGGGATGCTCTCCCAGCTGCAGGAAACTATTCATCTCTATACTGGACACAGCAAGTTGTGCCATGAAAGTGGATGATTTTACTTGCTTTCATCCTGGATCAGCTCCCTTCCCAGAGCGGGTTCCCTGCCTGCAGCCTTTTGGTGGAGTGAGGGAATTGCAGAACGGCTGCAGTGAGGAGAAGCCCACTCACCCCCTCTTCTCCTGCCCCCAGCCCCAAGGAAATGGGATCCAGGCATAGGCTCACTGTAGCCACCATCCTGCATCCCCTTCTTGCTCCCTGCCTGGCTCCAGCTGCATTGGATGGACAGGGGGAAAAAAAAAATATAAGTAGGTCACAATCCCATTTGTCGGTTATTTTGCACCGGTGGAGTGACTGGAACCGGCAGCTTAATGGATGGATCTCACTTGTGAAATTACCCAGCATAAAAACATGTGTACCTGCAGGGCACAGAGGCTTGGTCACACCAGGAGAGGAGATTTGATCCTGTCACCAGCCAAGAATGGAAGAAAAGAGCCTGTTCTTGTCCTCCTCCTTCCTGTTTTCCCCCTCTCCTTGCCAGGGACTTGCGTAGGAGAGCTTGCTGGCTGTATTTCTCCTGCACTTGGCCTTGCTGAACCTCGTGGGGTTCACATGGACCCACTTTTTGAGCTTGTCCAGGTCCCTCTGGATGGCATTCTGTCCCTCAGGAGTGTCAACCACACTGCTCAGCTGGGTGCTACCTGCAAACTGCTGAGGGTGCCCTCGATCCCACTGTCTGTGTCACTGGTGGAGACATCACACAGCCCTGGTCCAAGCACAGACCCCTGAGGGGCCCCTCTTGTCACTGATCTCCATCTGGACACTGAGCCATCGACCAAACACATCCTCAGGTGAGCTTGGAAAGACCCCATGAATGGAAAGTGGGAACACCAGGAAAGAACTGTAGCATCTTATTAGTAAAAGGGCATCTGAGCCTCTAATTAAAATTTGCCTAATGACCTGGTTGCTTCGTCATTTTCACTATCAGATACAGTAATTTAAAGTGACAGGTACTTAGGCAGAGGCAAAATTAATTCCTCCTTTGTATAAAATTAAAGGGGCTGAGCATGGATCCGGCCGTGCCCCCACCCACTGTCCCACCCCAGGATTTGCTCGATGCTGTGGCCCCTGTGCCACAGTGGGGTCCACCCTGGGGAAGGTGGGAGGAGGAGGAGGAGGAGGAGGAACAAGCTGCACAGAGCAGATGTTTCTTACCCTTAATCCCTGCTGGAAAGGTGCCCAGATGATCCCACTTCCACAGGGACAGAGGGCCCGCTCTGCCTCGGGTGATGCTTGGCCATGATGTGTCCTGCAACACCCACCCAGACACCAGCAATCCAGTCTTGGTTTTCCTCAGGTGGCAAAAAAGACCCACAGTTCTTCCCTCAAACCCTGTTCCTACTCTCTACCTTTTCCCTGCAAACAGACACCTGATTGTCCTTCAGCTGCAGCCCCATGTCCTCCGCCCCGACCCCAGAGCCACCTGCCCCTCTCTCCCCCTCCCTGCCCTGCTCATTTTCAACAAGCCCCCTTCAAACACTCAGACCTCTCAGCAAATTCACTTCCACTTCCCAAAAGTGGAAGATATCCAGAAGACTGTCCCAGCATTCCCTGTTTAGCACCCACAGGAGCTGCTGACTGCTCCCTGGGAACATGGATCCATCCTTGCATGTATCCCCCCACACCACCAGCCCTCTGCCCTGTTCCCACCTGAGCTCTGAAGATCCACGACTTCACTGTGTCCCAGCCCACAGGATCACGATGCCAAACCTCGTCCTGCTTCCTGCAGTGGCCACTCCAAGCCTGGGCAGTCCTGGCTGCAGCTCCCATCCCTCTCCCTGGGTTAAACCAGAGGCTGTGGTGGATTTAGTGCTCAGCAGCAGCAGTCCACACCTCATCGTTCATGCCACATTGATTCTCAATTCCAGCCCTGTAGGTTATTTAATTGGGCAGATATCCCTTCAATTTTCTCCTCCAGCGATATTATTGATGGCTGAAGTCTATCCATTTCTTTGCATGGGGCTTCAAAAGGAGCCTGGTAGCAATTATAACAACAGTCAAACACTTTGCTTTTGATTGTACTTTGCAGCCCCAAATCTCAAACAATCCATTAGGCCTATCTTGGATGTATTAATTGTCCCAGGTTCAGTCCAGAGATAGCTTGCGCTGCCCCTAGGGCTGAAATCATTACTCTCCCCTCTCCATTTACCTCCACCAAGTGCTTTTTGAGTTGTGAGCCAGGTTGGAGGACTGTGCCCCATGTATATCTTCCAGCAGAGCTCACAGCATGGGGCCACTGGGCTCAGAGGGTGGCCTTGGTCCCCAGCCTGCCTAAATCACACCCAGAGCGCGGTACTGAGCTGGGAACTGACCACTGGGGTAGCACCAGGACAGATCTGCAGGTAAATCAAGCCCCCAGGGGCCTGCAGTGACTGTGGACGTGGGCCAGACACTCCCAGTAAACCCCCAGTGTGGCCCTGGGCACGCTGCAGGTGGTGAAGAGAAACAGCAGCGTGTGCCAGCAGAGATACAGGAGGGTGTGTCTGCCCACTGTGCTCCCTCCCCAATGCCCAGCTGAAGTGTTGCATGGGAGTGATTTTTCCTGGGCATCCTGTATCCCCAGATCACAGCCAGCCTCTAGGAGGTGGGAGAGATCCAGGCTCAAATATCCCTGAGTCTGCTGTGTGGGAAGGAGACCAAAACCCTCCTCCATGGACAGAGATGCAGCCAGACTCTTGGGGAACAGGGTCACTTCTCCTAGTGGAGCAACTCTGCTTCCTCCAGAAGGACCCCAAATCCAGCCTGGGGATTTTCTAGCCTGGGGGTATGAACATGGGCAATCTCTGCTTTAGGTGTCTTATTTCAAGCTTGTTTTATTTAGTGCATGGATGAAAGCTAAACTGTTCCAGCTTCACTTGCCCATGAGATGGTCTTGCTAAAGGAAAAGGAACTATTTTCCCCAGTGAGTTCCAGAGGTGATGAGGTCCTCTCCTGGCACTGGGAATACCCAGGTGCTTCCCAAGGGTCCTCCTTCACCTGCAGTGCCCCACAAGGAGCTCCACCATGCCAGTCCTTTATCCAGGGGCGAAAGCTTCCAGGAGGAAACTGGGAAACATCCCTCTGACTCCCTTGTTTCACCTCTCCAACATCCAGTGCTGTACAGGAAAGGAAATGTTTTATTTCAGGCTTTATCCTTTTTTCCCCCTAATTTTTGATGGATGTAGTCTCAACCTTTATACTATCTGAAAATGAATATTTTACTATAGTATGAAAGCCGAAATTACATGAATTAATTATATTTAAATATTATACTGAATATTTGATTCACGGGGCGGGATGGCTGGTGTTGGAAGGGAATGTTTCGGCTGTGCTGGGCAGACCTCAGCAAACATGACCTGTAGGTGCAACCCCCCCAGACGTGTGCTTTTCCTCTTTTTTTTTTTTTTTTTTTT
>NW_020956270.1:4163-120870 GCF_003031625.1 Empidonax traillii | reverse complement strand
AAGAACATTCCCAGGGGAACAAACCCGCGGGAGAACGTTCCTATCGCTGCTGCTGGCCCGGCTGTGACTCGGTAACGACCCGCAGGTCTCAGCAGCGATTGTGCCCCCTGTGAAAGCTGCACCAGGAATTCCGTGTTTCAGATGAGCTCTGGGAGCACCCTGAGAGTGACTCTCTGCAGGAGAATAGGCTGTAATGTCTCTAACTAAATGCAGTGGGGGTGGTCTAAGAAGAGCACACCGAGGAGCTAAGTAGGGAGGGCTATTCCATCCGGACACCTGGAGGGATTCCCCTTGCTGGTGGGGTTTTGGGGAGGGAGGGAGGAGCCACTGTTGGGGTGAAACAAGGTGATGCTCAGAGCGATGCCGGCCTTGGTGGGGTGTCCTGGTGTGAACACATCCAAACCACATCGTGCCATGAAGGTACTGGGTGCAGGGAGGGGATGGAGCAGTGCAGGAGCCAGGGCAGGGTGGTGACCTGCCTCTCCTGCACACCAGTCCCATCCTTTCCTCCTCCAAATGCGTTTGACCCACCTGCACCCACCTATCATCATCCACCTCGCTCTGCCATCCAGCCCCTGCTGAGAGCTGCCCCAGGAGCTGAGGGTGAGGGTGGTGAGCCAGGGAAGGTCTGGGCTGTGGAGGAGGAGGATGGGGAGCCCAGGACAAGGGTAACCACGGGGTGACTCAAGACAGAGGTGTTTTTACAGGGAGCACAGCGTGAGGAGCTTGTACACCATCTGCTCCTGATCACCTGCATCCAGCAAACACCAGCACACTGCTCTCTTTCCTACGTGCTAAAAATACTCCCTTTAGAGAAAAACAGAACAAAAAAAGAAAAAGAATGAAGCCAGGGAAATGAGAGGAGTATAAACAAAGACTCCATGGAGACCACGGGCTTCATCGTGCTCCTCCTGTTTCATCAGGCCCCTTTCCCCATTTGCTGTGTCTGTCTCATATTTTAGGGCAGAAACATGCTGTTGCTGGTTTTCTACAGCTCTGGAAGCAGTGCATTCCTGCATACACACGTGCACACACGCCCCAACCTCACGTCCAGGCCATCTGCACTGTTAGTGGAGCTGAGTCGAGCCACTGCTCTCGCTCCTCTCCTCGGAGATGAACTGGGGGAGGAGGAGGAGGCAGGTCTGAGAGGAGGGGATGGAAAGCCAGGGTCTGGTTTATAGACAGAGTTCTCCAGGGAGGGATGGTTCAGCTGCCTCTGGCAGCTGCTCTGCCCCAGGAATCCCAGCAGCTGACCCAGCTGGAGTTGGCTCATGACCACCTCCCTCCCTGCCAGGACCTTGGGGTGTTCACCACAAGACATGATCTTCCCAAGTTGTCAGACCTGGAATGATTTTGCCTCAACTGTGACCAACAGCCCCTGCAAACCCTTTTGGGATGTCACTGATGGCCATGGGGTTGGGCAGTGGGTGAGGACTTGGGTCCTTGCCTGTCTATCACCACGAACCCAAGACAACCCAGGACTGTTTGCTCTCTGAGTCTCCACTTCCCTCCCCATCTAGGACTGATTTACAGCCTGAACTCTCCAAATCGACGCTGGCCTTTCTCAGGGATGATGTGCAGCACAGAGCCCTGACACACAAACCCACCCCAGGCCACACCACCTCACCACAGCTCAGCAGGCTGAGAAAATCCCATTTGCAGGAAGCACACAGCAGCTCCAAGTGATGGAAATCCTCCTTCCTTGGGCAGAGAGAGAGGGGAAAGGGAAAGAAAGATGAAAAAAAGCTCTTTCTGGGGAAATTAAATTGGACTTCAAATTTACAGGGTCTTCATTTTGTTCTGGTGATAATGAATTAAGCCCTTGCTGGCAGTTATATTGCTGCAGAAATAAGTACCGGTTAAAAGCACTTTTGGAAACTATGACTTTCATTTTAAAGCTGCCACAATTTACATTTAATCCATTCATTAATTCATTTATTTATGCTGCTCAGGTACAAACCTCACATCTCTCCTTTTCCAGGATTCACTAAGGCACTGGTTTTTAGCCCCAAATCAGTTCCCAAGTGGAGCTGGCGGGGGAGGCACATTTCCCTGAGAGAGCTTTCCTGGGCATCATGCAGGGCCTTCCAGGAGTGCTGGCTTGGAAGTGCTCAACCAAACCTCCCTCACTCCCAGGACCAAAGACACCTGGAGATGAAAAAGGAAAGCTCAGTGATGACCATCTCCAACAGCCTGTGGAGAGGCAGCCACGTCTGCCAGCCTCCTGGCAGCACTTTGGATCAGATGGTCCAGAAAACGGGATTTTGCCTTTAGGCAGTAGGAGGAAAACCCCAGTGACCCCTGTATTAATGTTTTGGATCCCTCTCTCTAAGGATCTCCTTTAAGCAGAAGCCCCCGTGCCCATGGCCACAGACACTCTGAGCTGGAGGAACCAGACAGGAATTCCCAGTAACTGTAAAAACAGGCAACCCAAAACGCCCTCTCAGCCCTTCCAGATCATGGGCTGCTGATGCTACAGGGACAGTAAATTCCCCCCCATGCCTTACAGGGCAGGACATGGCTCCTGGTTTGATTTTGGCAGCCCCAACCCCATTTCCACGTGCCTCTGGTGGTGTCTGCTCCTCAGTGGGTGTCTCAGTGCTGACTCCATTAGAGGCCCTGGAGCCACCGTGCTCCTGCCAGCAGCGGGATCCCAAATGCTCCCGTGATTTACACGGCAGCTTTCATTACTTCCCTTCTCCAAAGGCTTGTTCAATAAATTACCAGTTTATGAATTCTAAAGTGCTCTGTGCAGCCCTGAACAAAAGAGAAGGGAAAAAAAAAAAAAAAAAAAGCCCACAGCCCAGCCCAGCTCTAACAGCAGAGCTTTTCATGCTGGAAAGAAAGGCATTGCTACAGTGATACCCCCTCTCCCCATGTGGATAACACTGCCTTCACAAGCCAGGGGACAGCAACACCCTCACTCTTACTGCAATGCCCAGAAGGACCAGCTAAACTCAGGGCATGGGAGCTCCTCATCACCCAAAATGCTGCACAGACATTTCCTCAAAGAGCTGAGCCCCTCCAAGAGCATGGAAGGTGGAGGGAAAGTCTTAAGAAAAGATTAAGCAAGGAGAAAAGCCCTATTTTTTTAGCACTGGTCCAACCTAAAACCCGTGGCTTTCCCCACTCCTGTGGCTGGATTTCCTGAAGCAGCATTATTGGTGTTCATGGGACACCCTGTCCTTCCCCTGGGAACTGCAGTGTGGAGGGTGCCCCTCAGAACAGACCCCATGCAGGGCCTTGCTGTGCCCCCTTGGAGACATTGCAGAGGGACCTGGCAGGTCTCTTGAATCACATCTGGGAACTCTGAGTGGCTTAGGGGTGAGGAGAAGAAACAGGGACTGATACATTCACCAGAAGAACACGACAAGTGGGGGAGTGGGAAAGCTGCTGGATGGAGGAGATGGATGGTGGCAGGGTGAAGGTCACTTGATGGAGATACTGAGTTGGAACTTTGGCCAGAGCTGTGATCTGCCCTTTTTTAACCCCATCCTACCTCTGCCTCCAGCCTCAATCTTCCCCTCAGGCTCTAAAGCTGGTCCTGGGGTGCCAAGCCCAGCCCAGATCCAGCAACAGGGGAGCAGAAGGTTCTGTGGGTGGATGTCATGGATGGTGCCACTTGTGAGCGCTGCCCTCCTGCACAGCAGCCAGGAGTGGAGAAGGAAGGTGGGAGAGCTGCCAAGCAGACACAAACCCCTGCAGTGCTGCCTCCAGAGCCTTTCCACTCTGCTGGGCAGCAAACTGGGGAAGAAGAAGTAATAAAAAAGAAAAAAAAAAAAAGAAATCAATAACCACCACCCACCGTGTCTCCATCTGCCATTGATTTATGGCCCTGCTGAAAAGTCTTGTTGTCCACAATTATTGGGCAGTCAGCTCCTATTTGCCACGATTTCCTTGCCCCTCCTTTCCACCCCCCTGCCCGTCAGGTCCCATCCTGCCACCTGGGGCTCTGGTGGCTCCTGGGGTGCTCAGTGGCTGGGTCCAGTCCTGTGGTGGGATAGTGAGTGCTTGTCAGGCTCAGCTCTTGGTCCCCCAAGAGCCTGGAATGGTATCAGAAGTGGGAGCTGGGGTGTGGGTGTCTTGGACACAGAGCAGCAAGTGGGGAAGGAGCAGTCAGGTGGACTGCAAGTAAAGCCAACCGGAAAATTAAATTTTGCCCTGAGCTGCTGAAAATTCAGCTTTATCTCAAAGGGACCCGAAGGCTGAGCACAAGAAGATTTCCTTTCTAGCCTCCTTGACAACCTTCCCGGCTCGATTTTGCTCTTTTGGCCACTTCTGTCATATGTCACACTGACCCAGGAGGTCAAATTGATCCAGTCAGCCAAGCCCTGTGCGAGCAGGAGCCTGCTGGATGAGTTCCCTGAGATATGCCTTTCATTATGCCAGTGTTTCCTCGGGGGAGGAAAAAAAAAAAAAGTCAATGTCAGAAGATAATCAAGTGTCCTGAGAGTCAGCATTCTGGTGCCTCCATCTGCAGAGCCCAGCCCGGCCACCTCCAGCACCCCGCACGGAACCGGAGGCACCTCTATTGGATTAAAGAGCCCTGGCTAATTCCAGTCCCCTGCCTGGGCTGTGCCCGCTGGCCTCCTGCCCACCTGCAGCTCCAGCTGAGATAAACAGCCCTGAAAATGGAGGAATTAACATTGCCTCCCCAAGGTCAGGCCCATGGCTGAGGAGTTTGAATGAGATGATCTTTAAGGTCCCTTCCAATCTGAGCTGCTCTGTATGGGGTAGCTCAGCTCAGGATAAGTGATGGTCCTCTCCAAAGACCCACTGGAGACCAGTGCTCTAGAGGAGACCCTCACAGGGCAACCCAAAGTGGTGAGATGAAGGAAAAAGTGGTTTGAACGATCAGATTGGGGTAATCCTCCTTATAGCAACCACTGGGAATGGTGGAGATCAAGCTGCGACCTCTTTGTGCAGCAAACCTCCCCTTTGGGAGGCAAAGAAGCAATTCTGGCTGGGGCAATTCAATCATTTACCCAGTGGAAGCCACTTCAGTGGCTCTGGTCTACAGGAGAGTCTGGAAAGCAAACGCTGCTTGCAGCCACAGAGCAGACAAAGCTGGATGTGAGAACTGGCAGGCTGATATTCCCCTGGACCCACAAAGCAATGATTATTTATATTCGGTTTTGGTGAAAAAGGGGGATATTATGGAAGGGCTGATTGCAGAAGTGAGCCCTGAACGGAATACTTTGACCTAAATCAATGTGTGATTAAGTGAATGAATAAATGAGAATAAGCCTGCAACCGTGGTTCTTGATTTCAAGCAGAGTGGACATCAAGAAACAAAAGGGATTTTTAGTGAAGTCAGCTGGAGAGAGGTCATGGACACAAATGTGCAGGAGAGCTGGAACTGCATCAGATGAAAAGGTGTTAGAGCTGCCAGAACTCCCAAGCAGGAGGAAGAGAAACTAAAAATAAAAGCTCACAAAAAGAGCTTGTGAGGTAATGGGCTGAGCAGTCACTTGAAGGAAGGTGTTAGGAAGAAGCAGGGACCCAGCACTGACTGGATGAGAGGAATCCTGGAATGGAGGTCACAGAGGCCACCAAGTTTTGAACAAAGTGGAAACTACATCAAGCCAGAGTTAAACCCTGGAAGAAAGGCATTGAAACAAACAGCTGGTTACAGAGCCCCAGAACCTCTCTGGCTCGGAGAAAGAAGGAGAGGTGTTCTGTGAGCAGAACAGGGCAAGAGACTAAAGGACAGCTGAGGGCACATCCCAGCACTGCCTGACCTCAGATTTCAAGCAGGGTGAGGTTGCCCCCGGAGGCAAGAGACATGTAAGGATGTGGAGCGGGGAAGGTGGAGACGGGAGCAAGCAATTCCCTGGAGTGGCGAAGAACAGGCACAAGGGAAAGCGTTGCTGCTGGCAATTATTTTTATTACATCAAGATAAAGTATTATTGGTTTGGCGTACGGCACATGTGGGGGCTGTATTTAAATACCAGACACAAACCCATTAATCTGATCTCGTAGAGGATGAGGCTTCACAGCAGATTCCAGCACAAGGCTAATTGAAAGTAAGTAAACAACATTACAAGGGCTTAGCAAGGGGAGACCACGCCAGAGTAAGTGGATTATCACATCCCCTTTGTCTGTGGGATCAACCCTTCCCATCCACCCGGGCAGAATCTGGAGGTGCAGCCTACAAACACCCACAGGAGTGGGAAAGAGGAGGCATTGACAGAGAGGAAGGAAAGAAGAGAAACTTCCCCAAGCTGACACTGCATTGCAAAGGTGGCCTCAGAACCCCTGCAGATGGGAACCACTGTACGGCCACGACAGCTCCAGAGGACCACTGCCTCCATGTGGGAATCCCCCTTTCATCTGATCATTAAAATAACATTCTCCTCATCTGCCCAACGCGCACACAGTGACACCAAGCCTGATCAGCACTGCAAACAGAGCCCTTGTTCCCCCTGGGGAACGTTCAGGTGAGGTTGGTGGCAAAACAGGAAGATGGGATATCGTCCTGCAAGATTTGAGTACCCCAGAAGTGGAGAGAAATTGCAGCACAGGAGCACAAGGCGCGAGGCCACGGACTGGGGGTTGGAATGATTCTGCTCTGCGCTTTTGCCGGTCCCTCGGAAGGAGGGTGGGGTTGAGGGAAGGAGGATTACGAGACAGCTCTGCCACAGGACTGTGAATGAGACTCATATCATCTGGGAGCACAGAGGGGAGAGGCACATCCCACTTGCAGGGCACGGGGTAATGTTGCCGTGGGGAGGGACGCAACCTGGGATATGGCCGCTGATGCTCAGGAGAGCGGGAGACCACGAGCAGGGAGTCTGTTAGCAAAACAGGAGCCAAGAGGGAATATCACTGTCAGCTATAAATACATCAGGGTCTAAATACACAGAAGGGAGAAAAGCTGTTGAAGCCAGAAGACAATGCTGGCACGAGGACAAATGGGCTGAAACTGGCTGTGAATAACGGCAGAAGGAAACGTCCAATTATTCCCGTGATCCTGCTTTGGCGTTGCAATCTGGGAGACTTTGCCTGAGGAGCCAGCCCATGAAGGGGGCTGGGACATACCGTGTTCATGGCAGCAAAGGCCCAAAATAGATGTCCCAGGCTCCTCTCCAGCCTCCCTGCCCAGCAGCTCTTAACTTAGGAAGTACCAAGTCTCTGGGGTTTCTGTGTAACATGCCCTGGGTCTCATCTGGGTGGAAGAAGATTTGTTACCATTTAATACTGGATTCTTTTAATACTTTTGGTGTCCACAGGTGTTCTGCATGCACTACCTAACCGGGTCATCTGCTTTCTGGGGAGGTTTTTGTGCACTTTTGACCAGGTGGGAGGGCAGGATGGTCAGGGCAGGGGTCAGGGCAGCTGATGTTCAGCACAGCAGCAGGAACAGCCAGCTGTCCTGCAATACCCCCCAGTCCCTCTCTGGCAAACATGCTCTATGTTCCCAGCCCTGATCCAGTAGACAAAATGCCATGCACACTAGTCCTTCCAACTCCTGCCATTCCTAATGGGATTAGAAGGGAAAACCAGCACTTCCTGGACCAGAAAGAGCTGGGACTGTTCTTGAACAAGGCTGAATACTCCTGGCATAGGGCATGAGCACAAGTTCTTCCTTTCTCTCCTGCTCTAATCCTTGCCACCCATCTGAGACTCCATCTTTCCTTGTGCCTGTTCCAACCTGATCCCCAAAGAGCCACAGTGCCAACAGCCCTGCACCAAAATAGATTTCATGATCTGAGGAAAGCTGTCTTTGAAGCAGCCAAAGCACCCAGAGATGCTGAGCAATTTTGGGTGCAGATCTCTGCCCAGGGCACCCCGGGGGTGGAAGCTGCCAAGGAACATGTTCACAGCTAACTCAGCATCGGTGAAATCAGGAGCTGCCACGGAGACTTCAGCCAGCCGGAGGGAGAACAGGTCAGGGGTATTTCTGGGCAATGGAAACACTCTCTGGATCGTGCTGCTGACCCCAGGTATGGGGACCCTGAAGGGGATCTGGTTCTTGCAGTGATGGCAGAAGAGAGGGAGGAGATGGTGGGAGAGCAGTCCCAGCCCCTGGGATGTGATGGAGTAAGTGGCTTCCTCTGGTGCTACAGTGGCATCTCTCCAGGGGTGCCCCATCCATCCAGGAGCAGCACTGATCCCTCCCCAGGCCTGGGAGCAGCTTCTCCTGCAGGCAGTGGAGAGGTGGCTGCAGCAATGTGGTCAGGGAATGACTTCCACAACCCCCTAAGGTGACCCTGCTGATGCCTCAGGTTCTGTTTGCATCCCAGGCAGCTCCAGGCAGGATATGCTACAGCCTTCCCCCTCCTCTGCCTCCTCCTCCCCTGTCCTCAAAAGTACAAACCCTCCTTCCCCCAGTCCTCATGTACAGCAAAGTTTTCCAGGAGAAGAGCTGAGGAAGAGCCAAGCAGCGAGCAAACTGTTAAATCTGATAATGAAGGCAATTGCAAGATGCATATCCTTCAGCACACAGCCTAATCTCCACCAGCTGAAATCCAAGCAGGAAGATCACTGAGGTAAGAGAAGACAGTGTTTGCAAAAGCTGCCTGAAGATCCAGACTAGCCAAGATTGCTAAGAGAACAGATAAAAGCAGCCATTACAACCTGCCAGTGCGTGTGATGGAAACAAAGATACAGCCAGGAGAGCGGGACACACGGAAAACAACCCACCTGCAGCCTCCAGCAGGGGCTGTGCAATAGGTGTGGGCATCTGGCAGAGTTAGAGGAACGAGGAGCATCTCCCAGAGTGGGACACGGGAAGTGACTTTGCAGGAACATGAACAAAGGTACAGGGTGTACAGAGCATGCAGCTGCAGAGCCGAGCAACGTCGACTCTGAGGGCCTTTTGGCTCTGGTAAATGGCAAAAGAACGTGAATAAATAAAAAAAAAAGGAGTGTGATAAAGCTTGCACAGCTCTTCCTGGGCTCAGCAGAAACGCAGGGAAAAGTGGAGCTGACAAAGCTACCTCAAGCCAAGCTGCACCTCAAAGAGGAAATGGAGAGAAAAAGAGGAGCTGGCATCACGTGCAGAGGGGTAGGAGGCCTGGTGCAGCAATCAGCACCAGCACTACCAAAATACTGTGTTGGCAAGTTTTAGGATCACTCAAGGGGAGTGAAACCTTGGTGGAATAGGTTGCCCAGAGAAACTGTGGTTGCCCCATCCCTGAGAGTGTTCAAGGCTAAGCTGGATAAGGCTTGGAGCCACCTGGTCTAGGGGAAGGTTGTTCCTGCCCATGGCAGGAGGTTTAAATTCCCTTTGAACCCAAACCACTCTGTGGTTCACACTGGGACTCAGCAAGTGCAGAAGCCCCAGAGGGCATCCCAGGGTATCCTGCATTGTCAAGGCTGAGTTTCCACCATGGCCACAGAGCCCACAAAGCACCGAAACTGGAGTGTTTCCTTCAGTTGCCAAAAGGCTGACTTGGGGCTGCCAGGGAAAAGCCACTTTTGCAAGCCATGGAATGCTGGGCACTTCCAAATCTGCTGTGAAAAGGAGGAATTACAGGCCAGACAACTGGCAAGCTTGTCCCAGCTCTGGCCTTTCCCCAAGCTCCTTCTCCCATGGGAGCAAAAGGCTCATCCAGCCGCCCGCCCTCACCTGACCCTTTTGCAGTCTGGAGCTTCTCTTGGCTGACCTCACCCTGCATGTGCACACAGATGTGAAATCAGAGCCCAGCCCACAGGGAAACATCCCTGACATCTCCATCTCTTTCCCTGCCAAGTCTGCTGAAGCTGATCTTAAAAGCTGCAAGTGGGTCACAAGGCTGGTCCAGGAACTCTTGGAGCGGGGGGCCCCAGAGCAACTGGAGGAGGGGGTAAAGCAGATGGGTGCTCCAAGTCTGCAGTGAGTTATCCAGAGCCTTGTTCAGAGCAAGCAGTCAGGATGTATTGCACAACCCAAGTGACAGCCTCCTCCAACCGTGAGAGGCAGCAGAACAAAGGGGAGACAGGGACTGATCCACTGATCCCAGAGTCTGGATGGATATTGAATGGAGGAGGGAACTGAGAGCAAGGACAACACAGCCAAGCTTCGAGTCACCAGCAAACCCAAGCACCTGCATGGAAAACTGGAGAGCTCCTGTGAGGAGCTTTTGCCAGGAGACTTCCCTTCCACAGCTACAGGCAGGTGAGGTGAACCATCAGAGCAGGCAAGGAAGGGACCACAGCAAGAGCTGCCAATCCAGACCAGTTTTCCCCCCAAAACCCACCCTGCTAAGCCCTGGTGGGATGAGGAATGCCAGCTAAGAGAGGGAGGCAGCATTCCTTGTTCCAGCAGAGATGCCCAGCTCTGCCAACCCCATTGGGAAGTCAGGATTAGGGAGGAGGATCCCAGCAGGGTTTGATCTGCAGCCCACGGCACAGGGCAAGTCTCACCTCAAAGAATAAATTGTAAAAGGCTCAAAGATACACAACCACGAAGTAACAGTATTTTAAAGAGGTGAGAAGGCATCAACACCCCTGTGAGAGTGTGTCATTGTAAGCAGAGCAGCTCTGGATGCCAGGCTGGGAGGGGTTCACCAGACCCCCAGTGATCTGTCAATCCCATTCCAGCTGGTTTAGACCAGAGTTTTAGGGACTGTCTCCTGGGGAGCACTGAAGGACCTTGATCCAATTCCAACTTCATGGATGAGCAGCAGCATGGGAATACCCAGGAAGGTCTTCAGGGGACCTGCTGTCAAGGGTCACCAGTGTGTGGGTTGTTTTGAATTTTTTGGGGGTGAAAATCTCCTCATATTTTATTTAGTTTCCTCAGAAGAAGTTGGTTCTTTTTTTGTGGAGGTAAGCAGCTAATTGCGTTCAGGTTCTTCAGCTAATGAAGAAATAAGTTGAATAATTAATTATTTGAAGATAAATTATTCATGGCCGGTTGTGATTCCAGTGCGGGAGCAGGGGGCTTGGAGTGTTATTTAGTTATTTTCATCTTTAAAAAGAATAATGCATGGAACCAAGCCCAGCCAGCTCCTTGGAATCGTGGCTGGGAAGAGGAGTGGGTAGAGATGGGTGACTCGGGGGGGAGCAGCCCATCTCCATCCCAGGGAAGGGGAACAGCTGATTTCAGTGATCAGCCACCTCCAAAGCGAGCTGGGGGATGCTGACAGAGCCAAGCATGTCAAGGCTGTCCCCTGGGCCAGCCTTCCCCCTGAAGCCACTCCCAAAAATCCCACACCTACACATCTCTTCTCCGTCCCTCTCGCTCTCGCCTCTTGCTTTTCACACCTCGCTCCAGGCCTGACCTGGCAGGTTGTTGGAACAACTCACTTGACCTGCTGTGAGCTGGATAATGAGGCATTAGCCACAATAAAAGTGATGGTTATTATGGATAATCTGATTGCAGGTCAGGGACAGGCTCATCCTGGACTGCCCCCACAGTTTGGACCCGGGGAATCGACCTTTTGGAAGAGGGGTCAGCCCTTGGTCCTCTGCTTGCTGGGTGCTGAGCAGAGCCCCAGAGGCAGCGATTCATGCTGACAGAGCCCTCTGATTACTCACCATTTTAAAGGCTGATCCTTTGCCCTGTGCGTGTACATATAAATAAATTGGCTTTTCCTGGTTCCCAGCAACTTGTAACACCAGCTTCGTGTGGCCCTGTCTGATGGAATGGTGGGATCATTGAATTCCACTGCTGTTGCTGGGGCCTTTCCTGCTCAATATTTGACCCCTTCTCACCTTCCCTCCTGCACTGCACATCAGTAATTCCACCTTTTCCTCAGCAAGTTATTAAAGGAAACTGAACCAGGAGAAGAATCCCCGGGAGATCCCGTTGGAAACAAACATTCATTGATCCCTCCGTTATTACCTGCATTTTGAGCACCCTCAGTGATCCCTCCATCAAATAAGGACCCTTTTAATTCCCCACAGTACACCTGAAGGAAACAAGAGGTCACCAAGCCAAAGGTCTTGAGGAAATCTAAATCCACCCTGTAGCCATGAAGATGCCCCCAGACCAGACACCTCCCCTTCACCGACTCGCGAAGGTATTCCCAATGCTCCTTCACTGGTAACATTTTTATTGGATTTTCCCATGGCCTCGCCTCAGGGTGACCCAATTTCTTCCCCAAGAGTGGCAATAATGCTGGGTTCACTCTGGCCCCCTGGGAATCTCCCAACTATTGAAGACGTGGGTGGGAAAAGCGGCAATTTGGGGAACTGCCTTGCTATTTTAGGGTTCCGTACTCGGGCTGACGAACATCAGATGCTCTCCAGCCTCCTGCACTGAGAACAGTGGGTTTATATGCCAGCCACAGCACTGTCTGTGGCAAATAAAGTCTCCTGCCTTCTTCCTTCTGTATTTGGAATATCTATGGAGCATTCCTACCTTTTCCACTCTGTTATTTTACAATTTTACCATCTGTCTCTAACAACAGAGCCATTTCTGACACAGAAATAAATCCCCTGCATGCTCTAAGTGCTTTCTTATTGTCTTTGACCCTTCTGGTCATTCACAGTCCATTAGTTTCTTTGAATTCTTCCAACTGCTGCTACCTGTATATTTAGGTAACACATTCCTTTTTTTAGCATTCATCAAAACATTTATTTCTCTGTTTTCTCCCTCCTCCTCATACCTGTGCACTATTGAGGCAGAAAAACAAGAAAAAAAAGCCCAGTTTCACAACACTTGGAGTATAACACACTGTTTACTGCTGAGTCCTGCCATGCTGGCAGACCCAAACAGTAGGAAAGGGCTGTAATCAAATTACACTTGCCTCTACTTCAGAAAATCATGGAGTTTCTTTTTATTATTTTATTTTCAATGTTCCTCTGTCAGTGGGGACGAGGTTTGTTGCAGGTTGGGCTGCAGTGTGTGCCAGTGCTGCACTATGAAGTCATCCATTATTTCAGTTCAGCTGGGGGCTGTTTTGTTCTTCAAGACACAGAGTGTTCCTGAAGTCGCCCCTCTTTCTACCCCCAACTCTTGAATCATCTCCCTAAAGCTCACAAACAGATGGGAAAAGCGTTCAGCAATCTATCCTGTTTACCATTAACACCTCAGAGCATTTCAGCAGACTTTTACCCATTCTCCAACATTTTAGACCCTCGTGTTCTTGCAGGTCATCATCTGTGCCACTGCACACCTACCCAGGTCTTGCCCCTCCTCCATCCCCCTTAGTTTGCTGCCACAGGAGGGGTTTTAGGTCTTCTGTTAACACAGGAGACAATCAGCCAATTCTGCCCCATCAGCACTTCTCCTGATGGCCAGACATGGAGAGCCACAGCCACCGTGTTACCCTGGTCCTCATTTAAGCAAAGTGAAGTTCTTCTTACGTGCCCCCTTTCTGTTGGAGCCCGGACCTTGAGCAGGGCTCACGCCTGCATGTCAAGAGCTCTGGTCAGCAGAAACTGCTCTCTTAATTAACTCAGAGGTTAATGCCTCTGCAAGAGGGAGGTTGGGACACCAGTGTGCCACCCTGGCCAGAGACATGTCAGGCTGGATGCAGGACCTACAGCAGGGGAGATCTGCAAGGGGCAGGACCCTCACTTGCCTCCTCTACAGAGCTGTGTGTCCACAGCACTTGTTAAAGCCCCAGAAACTTCCCACACTGAGGGTCATAGGCCAATTCCTCCACCACCACGGCTCCTGCCCTGCTCTCAGGGGAACCCATAGCCCTTTTGGATCCCCTTTCCCTCCCATGGGGCCACAGAGCTTGCAGGAGTCACTGTCTCAGCTGGGGTGGGAGATGCTGAAGCGCAGATTTGCAGAGGGCCCTGGGGAGCTGCCACTAATGAGGCCTGTGCATGACATCTTCATGTCACCCGTACTGTACTGACACCTCTCCCCTGGTAAAAGTCCTTATCTGGGTCACCCTATGCTCTCCCTAATCTGTTTTCTCCGAGGACATTCGATGATATCCCTTAATCACGCAGCAGATAAGAGCAGTTGCTCAGTTAGAAATTGCCCAAGGGCTCCCAGGGTCTGGAGAGGAAGAAGAGCTGAGGTTTTGCATGGCTGCATCATGCAGGCATCTATCTGCAGGTCACCAAGAGGCCACCCACCCTCCTGACCCAGCCTAGCATGAACCCAGGGCACACAGGGCACACTGGAGCTGGTCCGTGAGGAACAGGACTGAGTTTACATGGACAAAGGGAGAAGCTTTAATGGTTAATGCTCCCATCTCTCCTTACAGAGGCTGTGAGAGCTGGAAAGCAGCCACGCACCCAGGGGACATCCCAGGCAGGGATCTGAGACAGGCAAGCAGGGAAGGGAAAGGCAGGGCTGGCAGGAGGCAGAAATGGAGAGAGGGATGGTGGTGAGGGATGAGGGGTGGCCGCAGCAGGGCCGGCGGGGAAGGCGAGCGTGGCAGCAGCTCCCTGTGATGGATGTGGGCTCACTCCAGCAACCAGGGCCAGAGATGGATTAACATCACCCAGCTCCCCAGGAAGGGGCTGTCAGCACCAGCCACTGAACCGTTACTGCACTGAAAGCACTTCAGAGAAGGAGGGGAAGAAGAGGAGTGTCACTGGAGAAGGGAGAGTGCAATGCTTGTGCCTGCCCCTGCCAGCCTAGAGGGGACAAACTGACCCTGGTCCAGCTCTCTCAGCAGGAGGAATGGGATGCTCCAGGTCTGGTCCCTCTGTATCAGGATGGGAGGGTCAGCATGAGCAAGATATCTCACTTTGCTCCACACAGTCATATTTAATACCCCAGATAACTTTTCTAGCAGGAAACAGTTAAACTTTGTAGCCCCTCAGATGCAACAGGAACAGCTCAGCAACCAATAAATTTACCTGAGCACCCCATCATTTCCCCTGCAGCTGCTCCCACAATCCCACAAAGTACTTTCAGATGAAAAAGGCCCAGAGACTTTCCAAAGGTCTCAAGAAAGCTGGGATCAAGCAGAACATGCTCTGGGCTCTTCCAGTTCCCAGCTGAGGGCTTTGAGATCTGGAGAGCCCCTTCAGGGGCTTCTGGATGTGAAAGCCACCAGTGACCCCACCAGGCCACTTGGGGACTGCAGTACCTGCCCTCCCTCCCTGCCCAGTGGTGTGTTTAACCGAGAGAAGAAAGTTAGAAGTTTTGCTGTTTGGGGTTCTTTTTTTGTCCTTTAAGTGACTGAAGTACCGGCCGAGAAAGAGGCACTTGAAAGCAACTTGAGTCTGGTTAAAGCTGGTTATCCATCTCAATTTGCATAATGATTATGCAAATGATGGTTTGCATAATGCTGCTATGATCTACAATCACTTTAGGGCTTTATTGCAGGGAAAGACCACATTGCACAGCCCTCCAAGCCCCCGACCGTGCTTGGACCCCACCAGGCACGTGTGCCACAGATGCTGATGGTTCCCCTCTCACCCACCCTTTTGGGTCAGGCTGAGCCTGACTTTGCCACTGCCCTTGGGTGACTTCAGGCTTCAGGAGGAGATGCAGGGCTGCAGCTCTCCCTGGCATTAATTCCTCAACCGAAACCAGAGGTGGTTTTGGGGCTGGCTTATTGCTCACAGCCTGTGCTGACACCGAGCTCTTCCACTCTCCTCTGTCCGAGCCCTCCACTGAAAGTGGTGCCTCGTGAGGCAGAAGCAGCCAGACCTGGGCAGAGGAGACCTCAGGCTCAAGAGCAGGTCTCCCTCACAGCCCATCCAGCTGAGTCAGGTATTTGGGGTTAACCTGATCCCCACGGGGTCCCCAGAACTGCCACCCCTCATCCCTGCCCCACAGCAGCACCCACATTTAGGCAGCTCCAGACACTCTCCTTACCCAGTAGGACAGGACTGGCTCCTGGGGCACCTCCTAAATCCTCCATACACCATCCACATGCCACGAGCACCATGGGCTCCAGCACTTCACAGCCACAGGGAACAACATCCCACAGCTTTTTCAGTGGGGTGGCTCTGGCAGCAGCAAGCATGGAAATCACCCATGCTATCAGCAAAATGAGTGGTTTCATCTCCTCACTTCCCAAGGTTACAAAAGCTATAGCAAATGCAGAGGGATAACAGGGAGCATCCTGGAAAGAAACCAAAAAAAAATGGCAAAAAAAAAAAAAGTGCAGCTCTTTGGCCATCAATCTGAACCCACCAGGATCCCAAACAAAAGTACAGCAGGGATTAGCTCTGCCCGAGCCGGCCCTTCCCAGAAAGGCTGAGCTCTGGGAACATTCAGCAACATCTTCTGGAGAGAAGTTTTGCAGCGGAGGGAGAGGGGAGGCTGATGGGCTTGAGGGGTCCCTCCCTGCCTCAGGCTTTCCTGAGGGAGACATAAATAGATATAAACAGCACGGATCAAAAGGAGGAGCAGTGAGGCAGAGCTCCCCCAGCTTGGGATTATATTTGGGTTGAAATCCCCACTCTAGTGAAAAGTTAGTAGTTCAAACTAAGTGGAGCAGCTTCAAAGGAGACCGTGGGGACTCCCACCAGAATGGGAACTGATGGTGATTCCTCTCCATGGCATGAGAGAGGGGACCCAAAGCCAACTGGAAGATTGCAAGCCAGGGGCTGGGACCTAGGATTGCACTTGCCCTTGCCTTGTGTTTCTTCTTTCTCATCTTTTCCTGTGGGATCTCCAGCTCTATCCTGAATGTGAACCACCAATCCCACCCTTTTGCATCCCTGCACTCCATGTGGGCGTGAACCTCACTTCAGCCTTCATTAGTCCTGGCCAGGAATGACACCAGGAGGGTCTGGAAAGCAGCTTGAGGGAATTATGTCCTGGGGGTGGAGGAAACTGTCAAGGGCATGTTCCCACATCCAGGACAATCCCTGTTTCCCCACCAAGTCCCTGCTGCCCTCCCAGTTTCTCTCTGCTCCCCCCAGCTCTGGGAGTCATCAGGGACAAGACCCAGTGCTGAGTCCTCTTTCCACCCCAGTCCCTCCCAGCCCATCAGGCTCCTGTTTGCACAGCGAGCTCAGCTCCTCTCTCCTACCAGAGGCATCTTCTGCCCACCCACCTCAGCAAAATCCTCTCTGCAGTTCAAAGCTGTCCAAACAGGGCTGCTGAGCTCCCAACTTCCCTGACATCAAAAGCTTTACTTATTTATGTTTTGCACAGCACCGAGAAGCCACTGGGATGTGAAAGTTTGTTTTTCCCAAGAAGGCAGACCATGGGAGCCCGAGCATAAATTCCTCAGTAGGAATAGAAACCCAAGTAAACGGAGGAGGAGGAGGCTGGGGTTGGAGACAAGAGCCTTCTCTCCCTCCTTGCTTTGTCTCCTTCTCTTAATGGTGTCCTCCAGTGTTGATCTGCTCGATGTTTCCCACTGCCCTGGTGGAGTTCACAGAGTGTCCAAGGGCGAAACTGGTGACAGCTCTCAGAGCCATGGAAAATTGAGGTTATCAGGGAGATGTTTTATTCACACTCCTGATCTCGAGGCTGCTGTGGGGCAGGCAGGCTCTGCTGGGGGCTGTGTCTGGGAACAGGCTGGGAGCAGGGTGTGTTTGCTTCTCCGTGCCAGGAGGTGCATCTCGCCTGGCTGATCGTAGCAAGGCACCCCGTGGCGAGAGGTCACGCTGGGGAGCAGGACAAGTGGCTGGAGAGCTGTCACTGGAGCTCCATGCAGCAAAACTGAATTGCAAACGAGCTTGATGCCTCCTGAGACTCCCCCCGGGGAGGTATGAGAAACATCAAGTGGATCAGTTACACACATCTCTTGAAAACGATCTCGTGGATCAATCCCTGTGCCTGATGCTGAAGGCAGCCCGTTCATCTCTTACATTAATGTATCAGACTCTGTGTGGGCTGTTTCCTCCTTAATTCCTAAACCTTCTTTACAGCTCCTAATTTTGAGCTTAAATGTGTTACTGCCTAATTTCTACTGAGTTTTCCCCTGCACAGACACTCCCTTAACCTGAAGAGCTCCTCTCCTGCCCTGACACATTCTTCACCTCCTTTTTGGCAGGCCAAGGAAGCCACTGACTCATCAGATGGGTGCTAGAGCAGCAGCAGAGACCTTTCCTGCCCATTCCCTGGTTGGATTTGCCTTCAGGAGAAGACCAGGAGAGCAATGGGTATTGCAGACAAATCCCACCAGGGATTCAGTCAGAGCCATTTGTCCTCCCTTCTCTACCCTGCTGTGCTGCCCTGCGCTGTCGCTCCTGCATTTCCACTGTTTGAGCGGAGGTCGGGAACCAAATCACTCGGCTGTCCTCGGGATGGATCTCCTGTAAGCCAGACACCACGGTGTGCAGCACTCCGAGCTGTCAGCTCCTCTTTAGCAGCTTCCTCATGCAGTTCCCACTCTCCCATTAATCCCTGTCCTCATTAATAGTTTCCCACGAGCTGCTGCACCAGACACCTTGCTGGAGCGTGCAGAGAAGAGATCCACAGCATTTCCTCTGCCCAGCACCAGCCTGGCGCCTCCTGCCCTGCATTTCATGTCCTTTGCTATCTACCTCTGTGCTTTTAAAGACGCTTTCCCTCCAAATATTTTCTAAAGCGTTGTATATTCCAGGGGCTGGACTAATGCTGAGGTTGCTCAGATCATTTGTTTCCAGTCCTGAAATAGGGAGTGGGATCTGGGAAGAGCTTGGGTCAGGAAAGGTAAAATCTAGACCCTGGTATTCTCTGGTTTGTGGGAAATGCAGGGAATCCCCAGACAGGCAGGGAAGGGTGAGGAAAGGGCTGTATGGGGTCACATCAATCCATTGTCCTTCACATCATGGCTGTGACAGCCGCCAAGAGCAGATGCCTGGAGACTGATCACAAGCACAGGGAGTCACCCAGTGCTGCTTCTCTTGTGCTCATGGGGGAGAAAATCCTGACTCAGGAGTCGTCTCTTCATTCCAGGCTTACCCACCCATGGTAACCTTGTCCTCAGTTAAATTGCCTAATCACTTTTGGAACCCATTTCACATTCCTCAGTGCAGGCAGGGGACTCTGGTGGGAGTCACAACGTGCCTGGGCATGGGAAGTGGATGGGCTAAGGAAGGGGTGGCTTTACCCAGACACTGCCTTGTCCACAGTGTGACTTGAACTGGCAGGATCCCTCTGAGCTAATCTCTAGTCAAGGAGAACAAACTCGCTGACAACAAGGCTGGGCTGGGATACAGAAGTGCTCTGGGCAGCTTTCTTGGAAAACGGAGAAGGGCTCTGGTGTGAACACTGAAAAGGAGCCTTTACACAGTGCTGGTGATGCTTGTGAGAGAAACCCGCCCCTGACACCATGGGCAGAGCTCAGCAGGGCTGATGGGGCACAGGGGTAGGGGCTGTGCTGGATCTGTTGGTTGCAGACACTGTGATACAAACACCCCCTGTCTTCAGAAATGCTGCACAGCCACACAAGCCCAAGTTATTAAACAGTTCCTAGCAGGGTGCTCCTGTCACTCTGCCATCCCTGTCAGCCACCCAGCCATGACAACAAGGCCAAGTACCACTGCTCTGAGTGTGGGGAAAGCAGCCTTGGATTGATGGAGGTGCAGGCAGAAGGGAAAGAAACTGGGGATGGGAAGGAACCATCCATGAGGGGACTCACAGAGATTCTGTGGGAGACAAGACCCACAGTGCCATGGCATGAACCTCCAGTGGGCTGCTGGCACCCAAAACAGACCATGACACGAGCTAATGGGTGACCCTTCCAAGAGAAGGAAGGTTGGCTGGCTGGGTGTACTCTGAGGTTTGATGGAGGAGATTCCTGCTTGCTGCTCGTTCCTCCAGGGATGGCAGAGCCCAGTCCAGGCCCTGAGCAAATTCCATCCTTCATCCCATCCTGCTTTGGAGCATTTCTACCCTGAAAATGACTCTGATGGCACCCAAACTCTGTTGTGCCCCACAGTGGGCAGGGTCAGCACAGTTCTCACATGGCAGGATTTGTGCAGATGGAAGAGTCACAGTCAAATTCCCTGGCCAGCCCAGGAAGCTATGGGGATTTTGGGAGAGGACATCAGCACCTCCTGGATCACAACCCCCTCTCCTGGTCTTGCAGGACCCTCAGCTGCCCCAGAAAATACACTGGGGCATTTGCTTCTCCTCTTTACTTTTCCCTCTGTCTGCAAAGTCTGTCTGGAAACAAGAAAAATACCATTCTCTTCGTCAAAATGTTCCCCAAATGAACATTTTCTATCTGGTTCCAGTTTTCAGAATATATTCTTCGATTTTTTTTTTCTTGCTCTCCATAGGAGAGCTTCTCTATTTGGCTTTATTTTATATTAAATGGGAATCCCTTTTAATTAAAAGGAGAGGGAAAAGCCCTTCAGTTCCACTCAGCTCAATGCAAATCGGTCCTTTTCTATTTTGAGGAGCCTCAAGACATAGTTTAGGGTTGGATTCATTTCATGAAGTGATCAGAAAATTTGGAGCAGCAGGACCAGCTCCACACTGCAACTCCTCATCTCCCCTTGGCTCCTATTCCCCAAACTTTCATATCTCCAATACACATCTAAAAATAAAAAAGTTCCCATCCGTTCAAAGCACAAGCTTTTGCCCAAAACCGAACAAAGGCAAGAAAACATCGCTGAAATCGTTCCAGCTCAGCACACAAAGCATCCCTCCCCCAATCTGTGTTGCTCGTGCTGGATTTCTAGGAGCAAAGCAAACTGATTGTGGGGTGGAGAGTGACAACAGTGTGCAAATGGAGCTGCAGAGGGGAGACCGTTTCCTTTCTCCATGGACAATTCCCAGTGCAGGAACGTGGTGCTGGGCTGGAATGTGGAGCTCTGCAGAGCTGGGATGTCAAGGCTTTGCTGACTGTCTGGGTGCCAGGGTGGTGCAGTCATGGTGTCCATGCTGATGGGAGGTGCAAAGACATCCCAAATCCATCAGCTCCTGCAGTGGGAATCAGGGAGTTCCCCGGGAGGGCACCCAGCATTTGCCTCTGTGCATCAGCCGGGCTAAGGCATGCTGGTTCCTAAGTGCTCTCCGAGGAGATTAAGTGCCAGTAATTAATCTTTGGTGCTCAGATAACCACTTATTCAAGTGATAGAAGTGGATGACACGCTGGGATTGGGAAAATGACACCGGGAAGTGGCTGTTGGGGCAGCTCGTGTGCCAGCTCTGGCAGAGGTTGGACCCCTGACACCCGGATGGGATGGTGACAGTCCAGCTCCATCCCCAGGTCCCACCCGGATTGCATCCCCCATGCCAGTATGTGGGGCAGGCAGGCAAGGCAAAGGCAACTGTGAGCTGGGGGCTCAACTCAGGTTAAAATAACCCAAGGCAGAGGTGGGAGCTGATCCCCCAGCCCCCTCAAACCGTGGCTTTCCCGGATGGATCCGCTTCCCGCGCCAGGCGCTGCCTGGGGCTGCAGGAGGGCTGCGGGCGCCAGCCCTCATTAAAAGGCCTTCTCCATCTCTGATTTCTCTAATACCACTGAGTAAGAGTATTGACATGTCAGAATGGTCTTTTATTATGATCCATTTATGCCATTAATGTAATATCCTCCTCTTGGATTGCTCAGTTATGTATTAATACCATAAGAAACTCGGCGTTTCTTTTAGCTCTTCATTGTCTGAAATGAGTCCCAAACTCTCCCTGTGACAGGATTTTGATGGATGGTCATATTTTTAGCCGTGATCATGTCTCGACGCTCTGAAATTAGGGGCATGTTTTAAAAATATTGTACCACGTGCATTTATCTTATTTTTCCTAATCTGCGTCTTACCAGTTATCATTCTGTTTTTATTGTAGAATCATTAGTGCTTGTTATAAGCCTGATGTATGTGTGTGGCACCATTTATTTGCCGTTCTTAGCAGCGCAGGGGATGGGAAAATAAAACATAAATATGGGAAAATGATCACTGGGTGTTTTATTTTACAACAGAGAACATTTCTAACGAATTGCCTTGCTGAGGCTGCTGGGGCATCGTTTCGTCCAGCCAGGCTTAGAGATCTGAAGAAAGATACTGAGGGTTCAGGGAAACAGTTACAGGACTGAACCTGGAGAAAATGCTGTGCAGTGACAGACCAAAGGGATTTGACCTGTTTGATGTATCAAAGACATCAAGAGCTGTAAGTTAAAGTGACAAACTCACTCTCTGGGTGGAAATATTAAAGGGTTTATTAAATTTCAGAGAAATGGGACTAAACAAAGTCACACCTGGAAATTTAGTCTGGACACTGCAGTCAGAAGCTGCCAGCAACAGGGATTTAATAGAGCTCAGACACTCGGTGTGTCTGACCCTGGGAGATCCAGGACTCCTGCAGCCTTTGATAGGATTTCCTCTGCCAACCCGGCTGCCCCAGTCCATCTCCATCTCTGTGCTCCTCTGGGAGCACACAGATGAGTTATTTGCTCCTTTATACAACATGATACCAGGGGAGAGGTGCATTAGCCCAAGACAAATTACTGGGCTTGAGAAAAATCTCCGGTTCATGTTGTATGGGTCAATTCCTTCACATAATGGTTTCAGTCGCCCTGAAAAGTGGCTGAAATTACAACTTTCCTGCTCCCTATTTCAAGGGAATTTATTGGTGTGAATCTGGGGGGTGTTTCCCTCTGGCTTTGTCAGCAGAAGGGATGGAGAAGAGTTTGTTTCTCTGTGGAGTGAGGAAGAGCCAACCATGAACGGAGACATCGCCCTCAAAGCCAAATCAGAGATCTGAATTGTCTGGGTTTAAGGGACCTTAAAGGCCAACTGTTCTAAACCCCTTAAAAGGTATTCCAACACCTTCCACTAGACCAGGTTGCTCAAAGCCCTGTTCAACCTGCCCTTGAACACTTCCAGGGACCTCCCAAATCCCCAGTCCTCAATCCCAAATCCCAGCAGACTCTGGTCCAGGCATGGGGGTCCCCAACTTCTACCCCCCCCTGCTCCTGCCTTTGTCCAGAGAAAAGAAAGGCAGAAAATGGACAAGAATGGTGCTGATTGTGGGGAGGGGACCAATCCAAACCAGGGGGACACGAGGCTGCCCTTTCTCCACACCCACTGGCAGCGGCTGCTCTGCTCACTGACAAGCGGGAGCTCTTCTCCTCTAGAAATTTGATGGATGATCCCAATTATATTCTTCCAGCACTGATTTAATGTAATGTTTTATTAATAGCAACAATCAGAGGAAAGCAAACAGCTTATTCTGCACACGCCATTCCCTTTCTGCTTTTACTTTCCCATGTTCACACACACCCTGAGTCCTTGATGCTGCAGCATTGGTGGTGGGGGGGGGTCAGGAGGAGGAGGAGGAGGGTGAGGAGACGTGAGCAGACAATTCACTGAGCAGGGCAATGGCTCATTAGTACGGAATTAACACGATTGTGACAATATTTTCTTCACTCATTCTTTACGGATTATTTGAAGGAAACTGCAAATTGCTGGTTTGTTTCCTTGGATATTAAAAGACCACGTGGAAAGATGGGGAAAAATTAATCCACAGTTTTGCATTACTGGTTTTTATAGACTTTTGTTACAGCAGGAGTGATGGGAGGAAGATAATAAATCCATTAGAGCTGTCCCTGGCTGCTCGGGCATGGCACTGGCAGGGCTTGGTCCTGCACTGGGATCTTTGCTCAGGGTCAAACTCCTTTCCAGATCTGCATTCCCCTGGCCAAGGCTTGCTTCCCACACCCACTATTCTCCTTTCTCCCCCAGAGGAAGTTCCTTTGGCTGGCATTGCATCCCCACCTCTGCACAGGCACCAGAGAAGGCGATTTCCCTGACACAGGGGCTGTTGGTGGGACCATCAGCTCTGAGATGTGCAGGATGCACCCCGGGGGGAGAAGGGCATTTTGGGGGCAAGTCTGAGCCAGCAACTTGCTTAAAAGAATTACAAACCCAGCAGAGACCAAGGTATCCTCATGCCCAACCTTGCCACTTGCCCAAACGAAATCCAACCTCCTGCCCCTTCCACTCCTTGAACCCTCCCTTCGTTAGTGGCTCTCCATCACGTTCCTGTTTGCTTTTGTGCTTGGAAGCCTGTTTGCATATTTACTCATCCCATATTTTGTTTTAATAGCAATGCAAAGCCCCCTGGGCCAACGGTGATAACAAAAGGGACATGAGCTTTCCTGGGCTTGCTGTTCCAGTTTTTGCTCCTGGCTCGAACACGGAATTTAAAGTTCTTTTCAATCAAAAGTGCTCTATACTGTGGTTAAATGATTTCTTTTCCCCTCAGAGAATCATTAATCAGGCACATGATCTAACATCTCTCCCTCTCTTGGTGAATTCTTAAAAGAAGGGAGGATGGGGAGGGGAGGAAAAGGGAGAGAAAGATTAAATGGAGCAGGTGTCACATTTATCTTATTTCTAGTGCAAATACAATCAACAAGTGCCAGGCTAAAACCAGACCCTAAACAAAACCTGCAAAATGTTATCCAAATAAATGATTCTTGGCTCTCTTCTGTTTGTTTTTAATTTGCAGTCTTCCTCTGAATGCTTCTGCCAAGCAAAATCTTCTTTGGGAATGAGCTCATTGGACCTGATTCCAGGGGGGAGGAAGGTCTCTGCTGCTGGGGTACCCTGCAGTGCCCCAGCTCCTTCCCAAGTCCCTGCCCTGCACAGCCCTCATCCCAAAGCAGCTCAGCATCCCTTCCTAAAACAAGAGGCACAAAGCTGAACTTCAGCATTAAAACCTCTACTCAGCACTGGCTCTCCACCAGCAGGGAGGGGGAGGAACCTCCAGATGCAAATCCTAAAATAAATCCTATTTGAGCTTTTTCTTTTTTTTTTTTTTTTCCCTAATAGGATTTATTTTAGGATTTAGAGCCTTCTTCCCCTTCATGCTGACTTTATGAGCTGGATGTGGCTGGATTCTGCCCTTTTCATGGTGGCTGCTGGTTGCTCTGCCCTGCATCCCAACATCAGTCCAAGGACCTCCTCCTCCACTGACCCCATAGATTCGGGGTGGCACCTGCTGAAGGAGAGGATATTTGGGCTTGGGGATTAAGAGCAGGTTTAACTACACGGATGCTGTGCCAGGGTGCTGGGACCCACAGGGCTCTGGTGTTACAGCCCATTTCCCGGCTCCTGGGGGATTCAGGGAATCCTCTGTGTGTGGGAGTGACTGTGGAAAATCCCTGATAACCTCCTGCTGCAGGAAAATGTGGCTCATCCAGCACGTGGGGCCTGAGCCCTGCACCCAGGGCTTCGAGCAGAACAGCAACCCAGGGAGTTGTGAGCACAAGAAGCATCAGTGCCATTTCCTTAGTGCACATTATAAACTCCAGATGTACCCCAGGAAAAGAAAACAAAAGGAGAAAAAAAAAAAAACCAAACCCAAGTTGTTTTTCAATTGAAAATTGGAGATTTTAACACAGAAAGGCTTTTACAAAAACTTTCCACTTTTTGTCGAAGGGATAAAGAAGAAAAAAAAAATTCAAAACACATTAACAGGAAAAGAAAACTACAAAAAACTCTTCCCTGAGTCAAAACATTTGACTCAGTACTGCAAAACGAAAGTGCTTTTTCTCCATCTTGGCCCCCTGCAGTGCCCCTGGGTGCTGCTGTTTGCACCTGATAACCACATTTCCCTCTGTGTGTGCCCTTCCCAGGCTGGACCCTCTCTGCCCTGACCCGCTGGTCTTTCATGCATCTCTCTAATCCATCATAACGATCCATTTGAGCTGATAAAAGCCTTGCCTTTTCCCTCAAAGCCTCGCCAAGCCCCTGCCTCGACCCTTTTTGTCTCCAGCACCATTCAAAGGGCTCTCTGCTGCCCTCGGAGCCACGGTGCTGTGTGTCCCTGGGGACAGCCAGGTCCTGCTGGGGACTCTGGAGTGGCACCTGCAGTGTCCCAGACCTCCAGCCACACACAGGGGGTGGTACCCAAGGTCTAGTCTAGCAGCTAAAGCCCCAGGGTGCCTGAGTGTGTTTTGAGCAGTCCCTGGAAAGCCAAGGCTACAAAGCTGCCTTTAGGAGTCAATGTGTTCATTTTGCCTTCGTTTTCTTTAAGGAGTTGCCAGTGCAGTGTGTGATCTCATACAGCAAAGTGCCCTCTCCTACAGCACGTCACCTCACCCTCTTGGCTGCATTTATTTTAGGTAACTCAGTCACCTGGGTGATAGCTCAGCCTGCAGAGGAGCAGAGATCTCCTGCACTGCACACTCCTGCAGGGTGGAGAGAGAGAGGCCTCATCCTGGCCCTTTGTGTCCTTGGCAGTGCCCACAGGATGGGCACTGGCCCCTGGAGTGGCTGTCCAGGAGCAAGAGGATATCATTTCCCATCCCCAGGAATGCTTTTTCCATGCCCATGGCACAGCCCAGCACAGCCAGGGCAGTTTCTGGACCCAAAGCAGTGCACTGTGAGCTGCCACAGCATTAAAATGATTTCATTCTACTGCAGGATACGAAGTGAATTTCCAGAAAACCTCTCAGGGGAGACAAACAGTGCCCCCAGACAGAACAGAACTTACAAACAACAGGCTCCCTGTCGTGGGCAGAGGGAGCAAAGGAGGTAGCTGGGGCCTCGGGTCACCCACAGGCAGTGGTGGGATGGAAAGTGTGGAGGCAGCCTGGAATTCTGTGGCCATGCCTGAGTGGTTGTGCTGGCACAGGTTTGTGGCACGTGGCAGGGGACAGCTCACCTTGGCTGTGACGATGCCACTGCATTACCAGGACATCTTGGACGTGAGGCTCCTGCTCTGGATGAGATTGCTGAGGGACCAGATAAATTCCTGTCCCCTCGTTGCTCTGATGGCATGAAATATCCATAAATACACCCCAAAGGATTGCTCTCCACTGCTTTACTTTGCATCAGGTGGAGCAGAGCAGGAGACTGGTCCTGGACTTTCTCTCCTTCCCCACGACTCACTGCATCCTGAAAAAATTATCTCCAAAAGAAGCAAAGCCAGGGGCAGTTTTGATGTGAAGGCAAGGCTGGTTCTGGCAACACAGGATGGTCTGTGGGCTTTTGAACAAGCCCTTCCCCAGGCCAGAGCTGGAACAGCAGGTTTCCATGTAAAACTGCAGCACACCATGCAGATCAATTCGAATGGCTGGGCTGCTCCCCAGCGCACCGGGAACCTTTAGTCCTGCCCCAAGACTGGACATTTCTGTTAAGCTTATTTTAATTTTGGATGCAGCCAGGTGTCTCAGGAGATGGAAAGCCCAGAATGTGTGCAAGCCCTGGCCCCCGTGCCGGGTACATCCACGGCAGCTCCGGGTCTCCGGGCTCGCCGGGAGCAGCTTGTTCTGCTCCGCCCCGCGGTCCCGGGGTCAGTCCCGTCCTGTTTCTCAGCTGGTGGCTGTCACACGTCACCCAGTCACACAGGCAGGGCCACAGGGGCCAGCCAGGGCTCTGCAAGGCTGAGCAAAGGCTTGGAAAGGTTTTTGTACACTCTGTGTTACTAAACCAGGTGGAATTCAGCCTGGTTATCTGCCCTTCCCCGCACTCACCACCCTGCTACCTTGACACGTGGGGCTGTGCTGATTGGTGACAGGGACAGTAAAACCAGGCTGCCGAGGATGCCATCGCTGGTGCTGCTCCTGCAGGTGTGGGTTTTGAAGGTTCAGTGGCAGCAGGAGCAGCAGCTGCCATGTTTTATTCATGTGCCTTGCCTGGGGATGTGGGTTTTGGCCAAGAGCAGGGGAAAATGAAGAGGGAGAAGGTGCCAAGGCCCAGGCTCAGCACCTGGGCTGGGAAATCACAGGGCTCTGGGCACTGGCCAGGGGATTTCTGACTTCCCTGGGCTATAGGATGGCAACAGCACGGTTTCCGTACATCTCCCTGCTCCACACTGAACTTTGGATGATCACCCCCCTCATGCTTGGGTCTGCTCCCCACTTTCTGGGGCTGTTCCCTTCCCCTGAGGCATCTGCATGGAGTGGGGACTGGATTTGGCAGCAGAGAGGACCAAGGTGGTGGTAGCTGAGAGCACACAACTCATTCCACTGCTGAATGACCCAAGGGGAACAGGAAGGGGGAAAGGGCCACTGGTGCCCTGAGCACCCTATTTATTCTGCTGAGGCCAGCAGAGCCACACAGCCCATAAACTGTGTGATTGCCTTTATTGGAGGTTCTCACTGAGGGAGAGGCCAGGAGGAAATTAATGGCATGGAAACAGAAGAGGAGGAGGGTACCACAGGGACCCTAAATTCTGGGAAGCTAATAAAGGAAAGCAGGGAAGACATCCTGCTCCACCACCACTGCCAGCTTGGTCCCATCAGCTTCTGCAGGTCTGGAGGTGCCCGCAGGACCCACTTCTGAATCCACATCCCATTTAAACGCCTCCTTCCCTTTTCCTGCCTTTCTTTTCTTTCCATCCTTCTGTCCTTCTGTTTACTGACATGGGTAAACATGGGCATCCCATCCTGCTTAGGAAGGGAGCTGAGCCCTGGGTCCCGCTCCCTTCCATTTTCCAGGACTGTAGTTAGTTCTTTAGGGGAAGTGAAAGAGCCCCTGATTTATCCTGGGAAGGCTGACAGCCCCCTCCTGCCTTTCCTCACCATCCACATGGGCTCAGAGACCAGAGCAGATATTACATGCAATTCCTGGTGAGTGATTTGGAGTACATTTCCTAGATCTGGCCAGGATACAACTCCCCCAAGAGTGGGACATCCCAGCTCTGCCTCTGGGAAAGGGAAGGGCTCGGCTCTGCTGCAGCCTCCAGCCCTCATTAAAGCTCTCCCGACCAGGCTGTGTTTCCAAAGTCAAAATGTTTCTTGCAGGGGAGGGAGAGGACTTAATAGGCCAGGCGGCAGGAGGAAGTAAAGTGCTTTGATTGCAAAGGATGTTAATTGCTTGATGAACTCTTGTCATACAGCCACATCCCAGGGGAGGTGTGTTTGTTCCCACACACAGTCTGTAGTGAGGAGGAGACATCAGGGGGGACAAACAGCCAGGGCCTCTCACCTGCACATCAAAACCCTGCAGTTGCCCCTGTCAGCCTCTCACACGAGGGCTGAGCACCTCCAGTTGGCTCATGGTTTACCCTCACACTGCGAGGACTCAGGTGGGAATTCCTCTGTGTTGGCTGAGTGGTGACAACCAGGCTGAGCTCCCTTTTTATGTGCTACAGCCCCATGTGGGGTTGGGGGGATGACACCAGCAATTTGATTGAGTTCTGGACCCTGCAAAGCTAAATTTGGCCAGGCAGCAGGACGAGAGATGCAGAAATACAGAGCAGGGACTGGGAATGGGGTCAGCCCTCCCCAAAGCTCCATCACCTTCACATCCCTCACGGCTTCCCATCAGCCCTGAACAGAGACAGGCACACCTCGGCCCGGCTGATGGGGGGCAGCCCAGCTGGCTTCCCTGTGTGGCAACACCCCTGGGAGTTATTCTTGGACATTCCTGGAAGATCTCCCACCACCTGGGGGGGTCGAAGGAGTGTGTGGTTCCCTTCACGCGCAAGGAAAATCCTCCTCCGAGCACCGGCGGCTCCACGGCAGAGTCACAGACCGAACTGTGAAGGGTGTGAATGCAGCAGAACAGAAGAATTATGTGGAAAATAAAGGTAGTTACAGTTGCTTCAAAACATTTTCACAGCTAGAGCTCGGGGCTTTTAATCAACTCCCTTTTTTTTTTATTTTATTTTAGTTTTTTTATTTTTTATTGCAGGTTCTCCGTTCTGCCAAACGTTTGCAGAGGGGAAAAGAAACTAAAGAAAAGAGAGAAAAACAGTCTGAGCTGCCAATCTGTTGCTTGCAAAGCCATGAAAAGCACCCTGAGAGAAACGAGCACATATTATAGCAAAGGAAAGGGAGTTCATGCATTCTCTATGCTGAAGTCTTATAAGGTCCCTTTCCTCTTGAGACCTCCCTGTCACCAACATGCTATGAGACATAAAAAAGGTGGTTTTAGCCCACACTAAACTCATCCCAGACTCCCTGGAAGCTCCTGAAACCTGGCTCAGCCATCTTCTCTCCTGGAAGTTCATTCTGGTTTATGGAGGCCACAGTCCCTTCCTCCCCATGGGATTGTGTAAGGGCTTCTCTCCCGAGGAGTTCTGCTCCAATGCCACACTGTTCCACATCCAGCATTGATCCCAGGGCCACTAAAGCCAGAAGGGCTGCTTGGCAAAATACTTGTTTTTTTGAGTGAAATGTTTCCTGTGCTCAGTGTTGGGAGCCTGGGAGTGACAGGGCTGCGTCAAACATCTCTTCCTCAGCAGGACCTGCATCGTCCCTCAGGAAAATCTGCTTTCCTCCCCATTTACCTCTTCTTTTCTTCCTTGTGAAGGTTGATTTATACCTTTTGCCCTTCATTTTAGGGCTAGAATTCCGGACTTCTCATGCCAAGCAATGCAGGGATTCCCACAGAGCCCTGTGATATCTGGAGAAGCGCACATGGGAAAACCAAGCTGCAAAAATACTTGTGGTGATGGGCCAGAGGTGCCAGCGTTGGGTTGTCTTCAGTGGATGAGGACTGAGAAGCGTAAATTCACCCTTTACTCGGCTTTACTAGGTCAGGAAGTCAGGCATGAGCCTATGTGGGGCTCCCCTCCCTAAGGGCAGGGGAGCACAGAAGTAAAGATAACACACATATGTGCTTGTCAGGCTAAGAGAGGCTGGGAGAGAGGAGAGCTGTGCCAACCTTCCACTGCTCTGCCATGCAGGGAAGGAGAATTAGAGGGGCAATGAGGAGAGAAACATCCTCTAAAGCTTGTTTTTAAGACATCCCTTCCACCCTAGGGCTTGTTTTAACGGCCCATGCTGCACACTAGATCCATCCCCTTTTATTTACGATGATTATTACGGGCTGCTGCAGGGTCCCCTGGGTCCCAGAGAGGCAGCGCCGGCTGCTATTAAGGCATTTTGTCTTTCTCTAAAATCACATAAAGACCTTCCCCGCGCTCCTCCCGCTGGGCAATAAAAAGGGAAAGACAATCCACGGCTGAGCTGGCTGCTCTCTGGCTGGATGGGCAAAGCGCCTCGTTAGGCACAATAAAGTGCTCTCCTTAACCCCGGGCCATCAAGGCCAGGGCAATCAGGCCAAGGCAAAGGGACGGGCTGGGAGCAGCGGTCGCTGGGATGCTGGGGCGGAGGTTAATGCACCTCGGGTTGTGTCCATGGACCCCCATCCTGCAGCAAAGCATGGGCAGACCCCACCGGGTCCCCCCACACAAGTACCCCGCTCCCAGCCCTGGGGCTTGGCTCTGTTCCCCGGGATCAGGAGTGGAGAGCAAGTCCGAGCCAGCCGACGAAGTATTTCAGAAAATTAATCAGCCCAGTTGAAACGGGATTGATCGAGAACTGAAAGCCACGATCCAGCAAGTCCTGGAAAATGTAATAGTCTAACACCTGATTAATTTTTCATGTTCTTTCTGTTTTGATATTTATTTTTTTGTTAGTCTTTGTTTTGCAGAGGTGGCTTCGTGCCAGGATGTTTATGTGTAAACAATCCAGCTCTCTCCCGTCTGACTTGGAGCACCGGGTGCAGGAGGCTCTGGAGAGGGTGAGACCCCGCTGCTGGGATTCCCATCCTCCTCCTGCTCCCCACAGAACCCTGCCTGCCAAAATGCACCAACAAGGAGAAAACAGAGGGGAAGAGCTTCCTGGAGCTGACCCAACATCTGGGAGCAGGAGTCCTGTGTGACAGACACAGTAAGAGATCAGCACCTGCAGCTCCAGGACTGCTGTGACTTCCAGAGCTGGAGCAACACGAACATCAGGCACATCCTTGACTCCGAGGATCACCCCCTAATGCCAATAAACCACTGCTCTGAGGTGATGGTAAACTTGGTTTCCAAAAAGTCCTGCATGTTCCTGAATGCACCACAGCAAAAGAACAAACCTTGGTGCCAGAGTGGAGGGAGCCCAAAGCCAGCGACGGGGTTTTAGCTGCTCCTTTGAGGTTTGGTCCAGGACTCCTTGTCAGACACTTTGCCAGTGGCCTGGTGTGTAATTAGCAATTGATGGGAGACCAAGCTGTAAGTGGTGCTGTTAGAATGAAATCATTTCTGTTTTCAACAGATCTGTTTTGATTTTTGGTTCCAAAGTGAAAATGTCTCTATTTGTTCAACATTTGTTGTTGGACTCTATTTTTTGTTGTGGGTTTTTTTTTTCCTTTTTTTTTTTTTTTTCCCCTGACACAATGTCAACATTTCTCAAGTGGGAAAAAAAAAAACATCATCATTTAGTGTTTTAAAAAAGAGACACATTTTTCTGCCAGCAGCATCCATGGAAATGTTTCAAAGAGACCTCTGATGAAGTAATCTGAACATGTGCCATCAGACCCCAGATCTGACCTCTCCCAATAGCCCTTGTTGGACTGTTTCCCTGGAGAACACAGGCTGTAAAATCACACCTCCTCTGTGTCTGTTTGTCACCTTTCCACCATCAGACTTTGGCACACCTGGCCAGATTTCAAGCACAGATGGGATGAGATCTTGGAGGTAATTGGGTTTTGATAAACTTCTCCAAAATCACGGTCCGGAATCAATGATGTTTGGATTTCTAACTGAAGAGGAGCTGGTAGGTAGCAGAGGTTTGACTCTTATTAGACATAAAAGAATTTCAAATGCACAAAACTCCTTAAAATTTCCCATCTGGCAGCAACTGGAGTTTGCACCCTTCTGGCCTGTAAGTCAACCAGTGCACTCAGATGTACTCTGAGCAGAAGTGACCCTCTTCTCCTGCCTCATCTAAAACACCATGTCCTTGGAGTCACCCTTGGGATAGGATTCCCACAGGAGCTGCCATGGGTGCCCTGTGCCAGGCCAGCCTTGAAAACTCAAAGAAATGAGGATGAAGCAGGTGATGGATCTTCATCCCAGGGTTAGAAGGCAGCTCTCTGCTGGGTTTTCAGTCGGATATTTTTCCTGTGGAGCCAGTTTTTCCTGGTGGTGCTACATCATGATGTGTTTTCCCTGGGAACTCTTGCTGTTCCCAGCGTTTTGGCCACAGGATGGATCAAACCTGGCTGTAGCCTTAAGGCCCTGTGTGTCGATCAGTGTGCTGGGTCCAACTGTTATTAGTTCTCTTTATTTATGTCCTGCTCTTTCCCCAGAGCCTTTCTGAAGTGTCTTCACCATCTCCAGCAGCTCCTGTTAAGTCTGGAAGACAAAGTGTTAGTCCCTTCCACGAGGGTTTTTTATTTTTAATAAAACTTGCCTGTGCTTTTCCTGAGGGACTTGTTGGAGTTGTGAAAGTCAAAGATAAAATGTTCTCACTGCTGTTTTCCTAGAGAGAGATGCTGTGTTTGCTCGTGGAGCTCCTGTAATGAACATCTGCAAAGGGCAGGGATGGGACCCAGGTGGTCCAAGTACCTCTGAATCCTGGAGATGTTGGCAGCCAGATCCAAGCCCATTCTTTCCAGCTCTTCTCACATGGTTTCTGACGGGCTAAAGGAAAACTTGAAAGGGAACAGCTTCAACATGGGAGAGAAAACCAAGCCCCCTTTCCCTCTGTATGAGCTTTGTGGCAGCCTTGCAGCTCCCTGAAGAATTCAGGGACCTTCAGAGGGCCCCATGAGGATGTTCAGCCTCATCAGAAGCTGATGGTGCAGAGCTGGAAAGGCAATTTCTACACCAGACAAGAGGCAACTTCCCTGGATCAGGACCTACCATGCCATGGAACAACACTGTCTGCAGGAGAAGCCCAGGGGTGTCTTAGCTCTTGGTTACTAATCAAGGCTAACGAGCTGATACTCATGCTGGGCTAACGAGGCTGAACTCTGCTGGTCCTGGGGGGAGCAGGGGGATTCTGCCCCGTGTTGCACTGGGAGGGAGGGAGAGACATCCAGCTCAGGGCTCCCTCACAGACCAATTTGACAGGAAGAAAATGTATTTCCATCCTCATAAATCCTTGGCAGAAAATGTTGACTCGATGCCAGTGGGAAAAAAAACCCCACTAATAAATAAAAGGAAGCACTGTTTTAGTTTTGGATGGTTTGAATTGTCAATGTTTTCTGGACTGAAAGTCGAGGGTTTTTTTTTTATTATTTTATTTTTTTATTTTTTTGTTTGTTTGTTTGTGGGGTTTTTGTTTGGTTTTTTTTGTTTGTTTGTTTTTGGTTTTGGTTTTTAGTTATCTTCTGCTACTGGAAAAAAGCAAATAGCTTAAGTTAGACACCTTTCTACCAGCATCCATGAGTGCACCCCATGGGTTGTAGGTTGATATTGTTTTGGCACAAAAATTACATTCCCCAGTGCCCAGAGCAGCATGGGGACATGTCCCTGTGGCCAGTGAGGGTACATCAGCAACTGGCTGATGCCAAACCTCTCCTTCTTGGGGGTAAGGACATATAATGAAAAAAATAATCCCATTTTCTGTGAAAAACCGTACTTTACACACAGACATAACCTTAAACCCAGCTCCAGTTTCCCACCAAAGGAAAAGTTTCTAAAGGAGCTTTCATCTGCCCTCCTCCAAACTTTATACAGGCTCCAGCCCTAAACTCTGACCCTACCAGGACTTCCCATTCTGCTTTGAACAAGTTCCTACTCATCCTGCGAGCCAGTGCGAAGGCTGGGCGGAGAAGTGGCTTTCTTGGCACCCAGATCTCTCTCCTGATTATTATTCTGGTCATTCACCCTCTTTCTCTCTCAATCTTGAGGAAGGAGCAGTGATTTTGTGAGTTGAAATTTGGATGTATTCCCAGCTCCATTTTTTTCCCCCCTCCTGTTAATTAAAACTAATAAATCTGCTCAACAGAGTTTGCAGAGCAGGGGGACAAGGTACAGTTATCTTGACACGGCAAGGCCATCTCCCTCGTCCCCCCCCCCCTTTTATTTATTTAATTTATTCACCTATTTATTCAGTTCTTGAGCCCGTTCCAGAAATATGCTGCTGATCTGAATTTCTCGTCTATGCTACGTGTGGGCTCTTCGCTCTTCTTTCACGAGGAAGCAGTCCCACAGGAGCTGCAAATAATCAACAATTGTGGTGGCTGCATCCCCAGACATAATTACAGACAATCTGGAGTAACTTGGAAACAAAGGAGTCCGTGTTATACGAGACCTGCTCGGTCTGTTCCTCCTCACGGACCCTCCAGGGGGCGAAGGGAGGTGAAACCCCCCCAGGGTTTGGGGTGCACGTGGGTGAGGGCAGCGCTCAGCCCTCTGTACGGGTTTGGGGGATGCAGCAGGAAAAACACAAATAGAAGTATCACTCTCCAATGTTTGGGTGTTTAAAGCCCTCTGAGGTGTTGCACAACCCCGCTGACAACCCTGGCAGCTCCAGAGAGACAGGTACCCACCAGCTCCAGGAAATTAGGGGGTCCTGGGGGGCTCCAGGTACCCACAAACTATCCCCCGTGTCCTTCTCCCGTGTGGTAAATACGCCCTCCAGGAGGAGAGAAGCGAGCTCTGATCCAGGTGTCCGGTCCGAGATGGGACAGGCGGGATATTTTTGGAGGCTCTGCCCATCCCCATCTTTGCAGTCAGGTCCCGTTTGCCCGCGGGGAGCGGGTGGTGCTTCCCCCTCCTCGGGCATCGCGCTGCTGCCAGAGGGGAGGGCTGAGGACGAGGGTGACCCGAGGGTGCCGCGGAGCCCCTGGTCGGGTTTCAAAGGCAGAAGTTTGTGCAAAATGGCTTTGCTCCGAAGTCCTGCAGTCTCCTCCTCCTCGCCGGGAGGAAGGCAGCGCCGGTAGCTATAGCAACCAGACCTCCTTCGCTCCAGCCGCCAAACTTCACCCAGACCGGCTTCGGAGGAGAAATGAAGAGGGACGGGAGAATGCAAATGACCCGCAATCCCTCCAAGCCCTCCCGATCAATATTATCTTAATTTTAAACCATGGGAGTTAGGCGAGACGTGTGCGAGGATAAAGGAGCGAATCCCAGGCTGCAGGGATGGCGGAAAAAAAAGGAAAAGGAAAGGCGCGAGACAGAAAAACAAGATGATGATCCATCTCGTCCACCCCCTTAGCCTCCAAGCAGGCTCAGAAGTGCCTGTACTAGTGTCATCCGGAGGGTAACAGCTCTAATTAGTGATTTAAGCACCCTCCACAACAGACTTTGCTCTCTCCATGCTCTTGGGAAATGGCTGTGCCACAGTTGTTGAGGCAAAGCACGTCCTTCCCTTGCTCTCCCCCTTCCCTGGCACAGCAGCACGACACAGCAGTGGGATATCAGTCACCTCTGGAATGGTGTTGTGCCCTTTCTGTGTGTAGAGCAGAGCTCTGGGGGGATCAGCAACAGCCAGTGGTGAACATCAACCTTTGTGGCTGCCTCTGCCAGGGCAAAGCTCCTCGTTCACCTGCCCCAACAACCACCACTGCAGTCGAATCTGAGTCCAGCAAAACAGCGGCCAGTTATGGCACAGGACATCCATGTTCCCTGTTTGATGGTCCCTGCAGCTTCCCATCCCCTGCTCTGAGCAGCACTTGGGCTTTCCTGCTCCATCTTTGTCCCTCTCCTCTGCACAAGATTCCTCGTGGCTGCCGTTCCCACCTCTTTGTCGCCCTGAGGCTTTTTTTCACCCCTTTTAGCCAAACTGTGTGAATTCCCTTTCCCTGCTTTACAGATGGGGAAATGCAGGCAGGGAGCAAAGGACTCACCCAAAGTCGTCCCTTCATCACCGATGGTAGATGCAGGCATTGATACCGGGACCCTGAATCTCAGTTTTCTACCCCAGCTAAGCTGCACTGCTGGGAGATTTATCCCATGAAACAATTCCTATTTCAGATGACTTGTCAACCAAAACTAAAGGGAAAAAAATGGAAACTTGCACTTCTGGGAGGAAAGCTACAATTTTCTTTGCGCTGAGCCCTCTGACTCAGTTCTCCAATGAATATCTCCAATCCACTAAAAGTGCTTAAGTGTTGGTTTTAGAAAGTTCATCGCTGCTTTTTGGGAATAATCACTTTGCGGAGAAAGCTGTTTATACAGATAACTACCATCCTTCTCTCAGTTGAAGCAGCAGCTGTTGTGGGAGACAGCTGAAATGGCAGACACGCTCTCGTCCAATCCATCACCCAGACACGAGGAAGGAAGAGCTACTTAAGTTAAAGGACAATGTTTGCATAAGAGGAGGTAGGCCACAAATCAATTCCCACTGGAATTCGGGAGAAGGTTTGAACCAGAGTGGGGGGCTCCTGGAATGATCTTCTGATGGGAGCAGGGGACAAGAAATATCACCCTGCTCTGAGATGGAGCCGAAAGAGGTGAGGAGGTTCAGGCACCAATGCACTCGATGGTGCTGACTTCGACTTGAGAAAGCAGAAAGGTCTGATTTCATATTTCTGTTTCATGCCAGAGGTCTCTGGGCAGCCAGAGCTCTGCCTAATGATCCGTGCTGGATAGAAAGAAACTTAAAGAACATTTGCTATTGAATTTCCATAGTCTTCCCCATCCTATTTGCATTTAAAACCGGCTTTCAGCTGCTGTGCGTGGGACAAGACACATTTCTGCTCAATACCCGTCCAATTTCCCCTGTTGTGGATCCAGGCTGGTGGCACGGATCGCTGTCGATACAGATGGAGTTGCCTGGGAATCCAGAGTTTTCTGGCCCAGAGAAATCTTACAGGGAAATAGCTGCAGCAGTACTGAAAGCTCTGGTTGAGCCAACACATGGCAGGGCGAATATGGGGTTTCTGATTACCAAGATACAAAATGAGGAGCATCCAGCAGGTTGAACCTTTTCCCTCTCAAAACCCCTCCATTTCTGGCCCCACCATTAATAGTTATTCCCCAGAGAACCGATCACAAGTAGCGAGAAACAATTTCGCCTCAGCTATTTCGAAGCATTATTTTTCAACATCTGCGGTCGCGTTATTAAAACGCTTCAATTTTTTATTTTTTTTTTTCAAGGAGAAATTGATTTACGTTTTAAAACAGCTGAAAAAGTCACTTTGAATTTAAAAATAAAAATAAAAATAAAAATCCCATTTGAAAATGTCAGAGTGGCTGAAGGGGGAAAGCTATTACAGATGAGGCTGAGACGGCTGAAGCCTCTTTCAGTTTGGTCTTTACTAAACAGATTAGCTGCGAGTTGGTGTCTGACACAATTAACACTGAGGAGTATCAGGCTGGGAAGGGACAGAGGAGTTTGGAGAGTTTGTAGCTAAGGCAGGTGTTTTCCAGCCAAGCCATGCCAGCTCCATCCCTGGGCACAGCCAGAACCACTGAACACGATTCTGGAGCCAGCACAGAGATGTTTGAAAAGATGACGATGCAAAAAATGCAGGAAAGGGCAGGTGCAACACCTGCCTTTGTGGAAGGGGAGGGAGGAGAATGAGTCTCTCCCTCAAATTTTTGGCAGCACGCTGAGAGCAAACAAAGCCTGGGTGAGCACCTGGAAGGACAGAGGAAAAAGAATAACATCCAACATGAATTTTGTAAAGACCAAATTGGGTCAAACCAATCTAATTTCCTCCAGTTACAGGGTGGCAGGGCTGGTGCTGGGGGAAGATGTAGGAGTTGTCATCTGTCTTTACTTCAGGAAGGCTTTTCAAGCTGTCCCCCATGACATTCTCATCAGCATGCTGGGAAACAGCTTTATATGGCAATTTGGCTCTACCTAGAGAGGGATTATCAATGGTTCCCTGTCAGAAAGGAGGGATGTGTCTAACAGGATTCTCTCCTGATCTGGTACGATTTGATATTTCAATTAACCTCCTGGATGATGGAAGAGGGGAGATGTTTATTAGATCTGCAGAGGGCTCGCCCCAGGAAAGGCCATTGACCCTTTGGAGGACATGAAACCAAAATCAGACCAGAGTTGAGACCCACTGATGGGAAACTGGAGTAAGGGCCTGAAATATCCTGTAAAGCTGGTGAAATTCAGGGAGGACCAGAGCACAGCTCACACAAACACCAGATGGGCTACAATGGGCTGGGCAGCAGCTCGGCAGAAAAAGATCCAGGGCTGTATTTGATGGGAAGTGGAACAGACTGTGGCAATAAAAGGCAAAGGGTTGACTGCAGGCTTGCCTTAGAAATGGCTCAGAAAGAGCCTTCTCTGGACAGGCAGTGAAATACAGAAGCCCTCTGGGGCTCTCTGTCCTGGTTTCTGCTCAATGGTTTGGGTCCAGCAAAGGCAACTTTGGCTGCCTCTGGGTTTGGTTTAAATACACGGCTATTTCCGCCAGGAAGTTTCCAATTCCCTTTCTTCTTTCTGCAGAGCAGGGTTTCCAGTCTGTGTCCAACACTGCCTCGCTGGCTCTTTAGATCTTTCATGTGGAGCCAGGGATTAATATCATTTCAACACCATTTTCTGGAAAATCAGCAAACTGCATTTGCGTCTCACCGGAGGCTCCAGGCTCTGGAGCAGTCTTCTCCTTCAGGGAGACATGGAGTGATGGGACCAGTCCAACGGGCTGCAACCAGAAACCTGCCAGGAGAAGGAAGATGCACAGTCTCTCAGCTCTCAGTGACGGCTCTATCCTTTACCAGCTCTCTGCTGTAAACAGATGCCGAGCAATAACCGTGCGTGCACACACAAAAAAAGGCTGCTGCTAATAGATTGTACTGCTTGTTGCTACTCTGCTAAGAATGTCCTGCTAATTTTTTGTTTTCACCAAATTTTCCACTTGAAATATGAGAGCGGAAACGAAGCCGTGAGCTGCATCAGTGAGGAGAGGCAGAGCTGGGCTTGGATGGGAGCTCAGAGCCTGCAGGCATTGCCTGCATGGGGCCCACCCAGACCCTCATCCCAGGCTCTGACAACCATGGGAAAGGGAGGATGGGGCTGAAAATCCTTGTGGAAGGTAGGGCTTCTTCCTCATGGCCTTGCAAATGTTAAAAAAAAAAAAAAAGGCAAAAAAACCCAAACAACAAAACAACAAATAAACAGCAAAATAAGATCGACCAAAGGGACGCAGCCCAAGCCTCAGAAATAAGGGATGATGCTGCCAGTCTTGGGAGACGAGCTTCTCTGGAGAGGGGAAGAAGGATGATAACAGAGCAAACACTGCCATTTCTAGTGGTCTGGTGGCTGAGCTTCAAGGTCAAGCTGACAAAGGCAATTTGTTTCAAGCAGAAGCCAAACTTTTTGTCATCCCAGCGCACATTCCTCCAGCCATATTTCACACAAAGCCGCTGTCCCTGTGCGGTCAGAAAACAGGGAGGACCCCAACAGCAGAGCCACATCAAACTGTGTTGCCATTCAGCAGCACCCAACAAAGAGATTTAAAGGCTATTGTGGAGAAATCCCTTAAATCCGTCCGTGTAGTGTAGGAACAAGAAAGGCAAATGGGTAACTGGGAAGCATTTGGACACTGGGAGGGAATACAGATTGGAAGGGCTGCTGGAGCTTTACTGTACAACTCTAGGCGTATTGTAGCCGAAATCCCTGCCTCCTGCCATTTTCAACTGGCTAAATTATCTAGGAAACAGCAGCAGGGGCAGCTCCCAGCTCCTGTGTTTAGGGAGTGCTCGTGCCTGCCTGCTCACCTGGCCTGCACACCCGGAGCACCAGCCAGCAAAGCAGAGGAGGGACCCGCAATCCAGAGCTGTCACAGCTGGATTCCCTTTTTGGGAACCACTAAAAACTACCCAAGTCCCAAATCTGGGAAGTCACAGGGAGCTGGATGAGTGCACTCAGGGATCTGGGTGAGTGCCCAAGGGATCTGGATGAGTGTGCACGAGCAGCTGCTGATGGAGAAGGAGTAAGTGAGAGGCAGAGCTTAGAAGTGTTTAAACATGCAAACACACAAACCCTCTCAACAATCAGCACGGATGGAAATATTGATGGTTGCATTAAAAGTAAATATATTTTTAATTAAATAATTTTCCCCTTCTCCATTCAAGGGGTGTAAAAGCACTCATAGAATTAAACTGCTGCTTGAATTTCTCTCTCTCTCTCTCCTGTGACACATGCCAAGACTAAGATTTCTCCCTCTGCCTTCCCACCATCGACATCACCCCACGGCACCATTCGCTTTTGGCTCTTTAACCCCTTCCTGGCATCCCAGAAAACATCAAGGTTGGAGCACAGCAGCTGCTTTTCTCCCCACTTCTCCCTCCTCCTTTCCCTCAGTCCCCGCTCAGGCACAGCTCTGAAGGGCTCATTAATCAAAAGGCAATTAATTCCCCATCATGGGGGCAAATAACAGATACAGACGTTCAATAGCTGCCTTTTTCCATGCTTGAGTGTTTCTCTGATTCCTGCAAACTAAAATAAAAAGAAGGCAAAGCAAAAGAAACACCAAATGATTAAACGCTTCATTAACACCCTGCTAAGGCGGGGAGGCCAAGGCTGATTTATCTCTGTTGCCAAAGAGGCAAAAGAGTTCAGAGGTGTCGAAGTGCCTGCCTAAAGTGGGGTGCAAATCGGGGTGGGGAGGACCCCTTGTCCTGGAAGGTTTAGTGAGCATCAGGTATCTACAAAATGGGATTGTTTCGCCTCAAAATGGGGAGAGGGGAGGAAGGGAAATCCCTTTTTCTTCTATCCTTCCTTGGCCCCCAGGCTTTGAGACCGGACACTGCTCAGCCTGTCTCCGTCTCATCCTCAGCTGAGATCCCTGCTCTGCTCCCAGCACAAGGCCCTGGGCTCTGTAAGAACCACCACACACCCCACCAACAACCTACTAACCACCCTGGAAATACAACTAATGAACAAGTTTCCTGATGTGGGAAAGAAGCTGTTGCTCCTTTTAATTTTGTTGGTGAGGAGGCAAGAGATGACTAAGAGTTTTGATACACAGAACTGCAGGTTCACTCACCCCTGGTGTCCCAATCAATTACCTGGTGATGGCTGCCTGTAGAAAAATTAGGAGTAAACTATTGTATGAGTTATTTAATCAGTGAACTTACAAAAAAAAAGAAAAAAAAAAGGAGCCCACGATTCAAATGCTGGGTTGGTATCATTAATCACAGTTTGTAGCAGAAAATAATTTTATATTATTAAAGCAATTACCGTGTAATCATTTATGTTAGCAAAAATTCATTAATCTTTATTCATTATTCAATCAGATCGCATTATTTTAGCCTGTTCCATCTATCTTGCCATTCTGCAGGGACGTAAAAAGAGATGGGGGAAAAGTGACAAAAGGAACTTTTTATAATACTAAGCTATAAGGCTTGGCAGAAATTACTTCTAAATATAATTAAAGGCACCACGTCTGCAGGAGGGACAGCACAAACACTGTCCTCTCAGCATTTATTTGCTGTTTCTCTACACCTCGAGCTGCAATTCCCACAGGGCTCAGCATTCACAACTTGGAGCAGGGCATTCTTTTCCCCCTCTCTTTTACTTAGTCACCTGTATAAACTGCCAGACCGTGTGTTCAGGGACCAGCAGCTCTCCCTGTGAGCCCGAGGGGCAGGAATATTCACCGAAAGCAGGAGAGCCAAGTGTGGTGCTCCCCATCAAACCTGACCCACGGCTGCTCTGCTCGTGGTTTGAAACCTCGGGCTCTGGGGTCCCGCAGCCACAGCTAAACCTCCCCCAAGAAAATCAAAGCTGTGGAGGAAGCTGAGCTCTGCCAATCTGGGTCAGGCTCTTATCTGCTGGCAAGCAAAAAGAAATTGGTCTGACTTTTTTTTTTCCTTTTTTTTTATCTTCTGAGATGAGTGAAACTGCAGTGCTCATTATTATCGTTATTTTACTTTAATAGTCGGAGAGGTTACCAAAGATCTTTTGATTTTATATCCATGAATTTATCTTGATGGGTTTTTCCTCCATGGGAAGAAAAGAAAAAAAGGAGGAAGAAAAAGCAAGTTTCTCCCAGGAGACAGCTGTTCCAGGCTCCTTAGTGTGTCATTCATTTACAAACGGGGTGGCTAAGCCCTGTTTTGGTTGATGAACAGGTTTTCCACCAGTCCCTCTCCCCAGGGAAACACAAATTTTCCTTCAAAACATCACTGCAAAGTAGGACAGTTCTGTTAAAGCTGTTTTGCTGCTAAGAGAGTCTGAGCAGTTTGCCCAAGGTAGCTGAGGGGGCGAGTGATGGATTCAGGAATAAGACCTGGGTGTTCAGTTAATCCCTCCCTTGACAAGCTCTGGAGCCAGTTTTTTCCTAAAATCAGGGGCAAACAAATGTCTCCTGGGCTCAGGGACCATGTTCAAGGCCACATGGGTTTGGGCTCCTGTTCCCTTCCTCAGAGCTGCTTCACAAGCCTGGGGGACACCTTGCAAGGCAGTGACATCTCTATCCAAATTCCCTTCAAAGTCTTGGTGCCGCAATCCTTCGTCATTCTTTTTCTACCCCTTTTCCCCATGGCCACGGAACTGCAGCTCCTGCTTCCACGTTACTCCGGGGCTGCATCACTGTGCTACCAAACTGGCACAAGGAGGGGGTTATCTGGTCCCAGAGGGTTATCTGGTCCCAGTGTTTCAGGTCTTGCCCAGCAGTGCCCAGGAAAAGTTGCCAGCTCTCCCCAGCGCGCGTTGGCACAGCACCACAGGGCCAATAAAAACGCTCAGCCCGGAGGGACTGACTCATGTCACCCCCAAAAGTCACGATCTGGACTTGGGAGGCAGAAGAAGCAGCTCTGATGAATGAGAGAGGCAATTCAGCAAATAATAATAATAATAAAAGAGCAATATTGTTTTCCTTTGGAGCACGTAACAGGTTGTCATGGGGAAGGCGTGTGGGCTTTTTTGCGAAGGGAGCATCGCTGACAACCTTTGGATAGTGTTTGCTCGGAGCCAGCTGCTGCATTCAGCACATCCCTGGGCTTTGGGAATCCACAGCCTGGCGCTGTGGCTGCTCTGAGGGAGATGCTGCTCATCCCTGCCTTCCCTCTTGCTGCCAAACCTGCCGGATCTGCATCCCCACGCTTCTCCCAGAGCCAGAAGGAACCTCGAATGTGCCATCCTGTTGTGTAATACACCATTACAAGGGGTAATGATTTTAAACTAAATAGGGAAGCCTGAGGGAAGATATAAGACATTTTTCACAATGAGAGTAATTAAACAGCGAGCACAGGTTGCCCAGAGAGGTGGTAGATGCTCCATCCCTGGAGACATTCAAGGCTAGGTTGGGTGGGGCTCTGAGCAACCTGGTTTAGATAAAGAAGTAACTGCTCATTGCAGCACTCAATGACCTTTAAAGGTCCCTTCCAACCCAAACCACTCCGTGTCTCAGTGATCCTCAAGAGCTGGGCTGGAGCTTGGCATCACACAAAAGTCACTGAGTCCCTGGAAAGGTAAGAAGCAGCTGGAATTTGCCCCAGATCAAGACTGCAACAGTCCATGCCATGGTTCCCAAGGCCATAAGTGAGGTGGAGCATCACACCACACAGTGTCACAGCACTGGTACCTGTCTCTGCAGCACTGAAGCTGCACTTGGCTTGGTGGGTAAAGCAGAGGATCAACAGCTCATGTTTTTTTCCCAGTTTTGGCAATGATCCACCCAGTAATTTCAGGGTTTCAGCTACTTATTCCTTCATTTCCTGGGAAAACTGCAGGAGATAAAGGCTTACACTCGGCCTCCACCAGAGCTTGGAGACACAGAGGTGGGATGTACAGTTTAGACAGGGCAGCCAAAGGCTGGTCTGCTGGGGACACGTGGGACAGGCCACACAAATTAGCTGTAGGTGGCAACTGAATGCAGGCAAAGCAATGCCCGGAAATCCCAGAACCCAAAGTCAGCTGGGGCAGGAGGACACAGAGCTGTGATGTACAGGGAAACCAGTCCATTCTCGAGCAGTGCTGTGTGTCTGTCTGCAGAAAAGCAGACATTTCCTGCATATTTCCCTAGAAACTGAGCCATGTCTGGGACATGCTGCCAGGGCACCTCGGGAGGGAACACGGACTCTGGCAGCCATCAGGAGGGGATGTTGCTCAGCACGGGGCTGAGCTGGGTTTTCAGGCTGAGGCAGGAGGTCTGACTGCAATCACATCTCCCACCCATTTTGCAGGCTTATGCATCTGTGGTATGCGCTGGAAGCAGTTAAAGAGATTCTGATGGCATTGCTGGGAGAAAATGAACCTGTTAATGCTGCTATTTGCTGCGAAAAGGATTCACGCCCAGAACACTTTCTCACAGCAATGATCATTTTTAGCTGTGAGAATGAATTAGCCCTTCCACTGAAAAGCTATTTGCATGGGAAAGAGGTCAGCAAGGAGCAGCAAAGCGATTATTTGGGGGTACGGCCCTGTCCCAGCCTGGAGGAGACGTGGGTTTAATTCTCATTTTTAACTCCAAATTTCCAGCCACCCTCTGCACCCTCGAAATCTGTTTGTGCAAGGGCACCACAAGGGCTTTAAACATACCTGCAGATAACCTGCTGCTCCCGCCCTGCTAATAAAAGCTCCGGGTTTATTTTGCAGGACTGGTTCATTTAATCATCTTCAGATTGCCGAGTTTGCTTACAGCAATTTAATGACAAATAGCGTGAGATCAGTGTGAGTAACACCAGGCAGCTGCTCCCCAGCAGCCCTTTGGCTTATCCCAGCCAGCCCTGCACACAGCTCTGCTCCGCAGGTCGATCCACCTGGATCCAAGGAAGGGCCACACTCTGTTTGGCTCCTCTGGTGGGAGTTAATTGCGGGCAACATTTCAACAGGAAAGAGGCCAAAATGCCAATTATCCCTTGTTCTGAGCGCACCAACCAACCCTTGCCTCAGCAGGGCGCTGGGAGAGGGGCTGGCTCGGTCTCCAGGGATGGGATGTGCCTGGAAAAGGGATTTATCACATTTTGGCCCCACCAGTGCTCACACAGATCCCGGTGCTTCCTCCACCCATCCCACCCTCACATCCCCGGGGCTGGGCTCCCAAGCTGTTCATCACAGCTGTTCACCCAAGGCAAGGAGACCCTTGTAAGGCAGGAGTGGGCACCTGCTCCCAATGGGACAAGAGTCCTGAGCAGATATTGCCCAAATCCTGAGCAAGCGCCGGGAGCAGCATCCAAGGCCAGCTGCTCCAGGCCGGGCATGACGAAATGCAGGCCTTCAGCGACTCTTCACCTGGCTCTGGTACCAACCCCCCCCCCCCATCCCTGCCCCGTTGGGTGGTAAACAAACTTTTCCCAAGCACACCGTTTATTTCCTTCTCCCAACTTCCCGCGTTACTAATTATCCGAAGGAGATTGATAAACCCGCCGGTTGCCGCGCTGGTTACAGGTCACTTAGCGCCGTAATAAGGAGTGCAGAAATCGATAGCCATAAATAGTGGTTGGGAATCAAATTCCCTGAACAGCACTTTAAGGGAGGAGAAGGTTTAATTATGCCATTGTCTGGCTTACTTTGCCCTGGAGGAGCAGGACGGAGCTGAAGGGGAGGTGCTCCCAGAATTCAGCCGGCCCTTTCTGTCTGGGCCGAGGTTGGAGAAGCTGGCGGGGGAGGAGGGATGTTGAGGACTCCGAGAGTCCTTCCAGAGGCAGCACAGCTCCACGCCACGCTTTGCTGCAGGCAGGATTTTAGCAGTGCCTGTGCAATCCAGAGAGAGAGTTCTGTGTGATTAAAAACCAGGCTGGTGGCAGCTGAGAAGGAACAGGTGGAAGGCACGCAAAGGAGTAAATTGACTTTTTTTTTTTTTTTTCCCCCAAAGCAAACAAGGGTTGAGACTTGGGACTGACTCAGCCATGCACTGAGCTCAGGGATGGCCCCCCTGAGGATGGTCCACAGGTTTTGGAGGCAGAAAGAGGGAGGCTGTTTGCTCTCACAGGGGTTTGGGATGATGGAGTCGGAGGCACACGCATGAGCAGTTCCCATTGCTCAGATGTGCAGTTCCAGCAGGAGTGGGAATGACTGCTGGAGAGACTGAACAGGGGAAATGACTGTGTTAGTTTTTATTACTGCAAGTGATAAACTATAATTTGCATGTTTAGCAAATCTTGCATGCTTTTGCAAGCTTGCAAAGTGCAAGGCTTTGCTGTATCCACATAAGTGATGGCCTTTAGGGAAGAGGCACATTGGTCAAACACTTGTACGTGGTTCCAAAGCTGGGGCAAGCATGGGAAAACTTCCACAAGGATCAGTCTTGTCTTGTGTATAAAAATTTGTGTCTTCAGCCATCTCCAAAATGCTTTTTCTTCCTGGTGGAATAAAGTCTGGAGATGCCATCTGACTCCAGCTAACACAGGAACTCTTAAGGAGGGGCAGGAAACTCTCCATGGTCCTCTAATCCAGCTGCCCCTCTCAGCTGCTGTCCCATGTTTCCAGAGGAGCCAAGCACTGCAGGACTGTGGTGTGCCAGGTCTGCCTCACCTTCTCTGCTCCAGGAAGGTTGGTGGACGCTCCAAGCAGAGCACAGCTGCCAGGCTGGAACAGGAAACCAGCCAGCCTATTCCCCATCACACTCTCCCAACCATCAAGGTTCCAGCTGGAGCATGGAAGAGTTTCCTATCCTTTCAGGAAAGGATATTGGAGGAAAGGCCAAGGAGGATTGGCAGCTTCACGTTTCTGAGATGGGCTTTCCTTCCAGCATCTGCTCCCACACCTGGACACAACCTGGGCTTGGACAGCCCTGTTTGGGTCCTCTGATTGACTCAGTCTCCTGTTGCTGCTGATTCCCCACGTTCACAAAGCCCTTTGTTCCCCCTGGAATTGCCCTGGCACTGCACCCACCTGTGTGTCACCCCTCCAGCACCTGCCCTGCTCCCAGGACCCTCCTGCAGAGCCCCATTGTACTTCTCCAGCTATCAGGGTATAAATACGGTGTGAGATAAATGTTGTCACGGCACATTACCCTGGTCCTTCCTCACCAGCACACACTGCAGATAGAGTTATGCATCTATTTATGTGTGTATATATATCTAATTATACTATATAAACTGTATATCCAACTGTCTATTGTGTATATTTAATATAAATGCCAGCTAATTGCCCTCAGTAAATATATATGGGGATTAACTGTATTGACATTAAGTTTACTGGTAATCTCCTTGAAAATAAACACACAAAATAAAATAAGCACATAAAAATAAAAGTAGAGGACATCACAGTTTTTATGTGTGGCTCTTCCCACCGCACACCAGGTTGGCGCTTTGCCAAAGGAGAGAGCGCCGAGGTCTCCGCTGCTTTTTTCCAAAGGGGCTCCCCCAGGGAGCCGTTGGCTCCCACCGAGGGTGTTCGCAGCCTCGGGAGCCCACGGAGCTCCCGTGTGTGGCGGGAGGGAGGGTTTGGTTGGCCCGGGGTGTGCCGGTGCCGCGGCCGACAGCTGGGCCGGCAGATTGGCGATGGGCTCCGGTGCCTTCCAGCCCGAGGTCACCGCCTCAGATACGGCCCCGCTCGGCACTGACGGGGAGCCATTAGGGCCATTAGAGCAGATGTTTGATTGCATGTGTGAAATGGGCTGGGGGTGCTCGGGCAGGTGGCTGTGGTGCGGATCAGACCCCTTAGCCCCGTCAGCCGAGCGGGCACAGGCGGCTCCTGGCACAGCGCCGAGCCCGCAGTGGGGACAGCAGGGGGGTCCCTCCTGCCGTCAATAAAATCCTCTCCACAGGACAGGCCATTCAGCTCCAGCATCTTTTTCCACCCCAGTAAGAGGTGGCACTTGGCAGCTTCGTTATTTGGTGGCGTATCTTGCGCTCAGGGTGCACAGGGATGGGGCCAAGTCAGCACGAGGGTCCCTGCTCGGGGCAGTTCTGGCACAGGTTGCTGTGGGGACAGGGATGGCTTTTCGCCTCCATTGTCAGAGGTTTTAAAGAAGAGGGTAGTCCAGCTCCTGCTGGAATTGGCTCATGCCAAAATGGTCCCATACAGCACATTATTTAGCAGGCAGAGTATGCGGGAGGAGTTACATAGGGCCCAAATCAGTGGGCTGTGTGGAGAGTTCCCCATCTAATGCCTCAGATCTTCCCCCACTCTGTTTTGGCTTCAACAGAAACCCCTGACAATGCTAAAGCTGCTGTTTAGTATTTTGCCACATTATCTGCCTGCGCAGCCCTCCCAGCTGCTGTGCTGCTAATTATTTGGTTGTGATAATTTCTGTCCTGCTCCTTCATGCTGGCAGTGAATGTGCAGCCACTCGGGAACGAGGGACCCCATGGAGCTTTCAGCCCAGATCCAGAAGGGATCCAGCCTCTGACCCCTGCCATAAATCCTCAGTTCTTGTGGTTTGGGTTTTTTTACCACCAAGATGACTATTCCTATCCACCTTCCTCAGATCATTAATTTATTTAATCCCACGCCTCGCCGGTTTGCAGGGCTCTGTTTTCCCAGGAGGGCTCGGGAGGGAGATCCTGTTCCAAGGCCTGTCCAACGTGCTCTGCAGAGCTGCCCCACTGCAAGGGGAGAAGTCACCCAGCCAGTGCTCTTCATCCCTCCTGTCACCCTTTTTACCCTTTCCTCTGGCCTAAACACAAATCAAGGGAAGCTGGGCATCCTGCAGCCAGTTAGTTGTGTTTCCTTTCTTTCCTCCCTCTTCACCACTTCTCCCTGCCAGGTGCCTCCTCTCTCTCTGCAAAGCCCTCAGGGAAAGGCTGTCTCACCTATTTTGAGCACATATGTTAAATTAATGTTCTTGCTGCTCTCCTGGATCCTGGGTTAATTGACAGAAGCAAAAGGCAGAGGGAAGAGGCGCTTCTCCAAACATGCACATGTGGGTGCACACAGCAGCCTCGCCTGGCAGCAGGACAGACGGCTCCTGGGTCTCTCCACTTGCTCTAAATTGCAGAAATCACAGAATATTCTGAGTTGGGAGGGACCCACAAAGATCATCAAGCTCTGAAGTGAATGGCTCATACAGGGATCACTCATAACCTTGGTGATATGAGCACCAGGCTCTAACCACCTCAGCTAATCTGAGAGTCACTGCACCTGGAGATCTGTCTGTGGAAATGAAAGAGGAGTGAGATGGCAGAAATGATGACTCTGAGGTGTCACCTGGCCCAGGTGTCTGGAGGGGCCAGGGTTTGATGCTATGAGAACATCTTGGTCACCCACACGGTTCTCACAGCACCGTCTCTCCTGGATGCCTGTGATGGACCTGACTGGTTCTCCTTGGAGAACTGCAGCAGCAGATTTGGAGCTGTTTTCCCCCACCTGACAACCTCTCCCCAAAGGGCAGGTGTCCTGGGCTGCTCCCAGCCCTGTTTCCCATGCAGCCTCTGTTTTCCAGCTATGGGAATGGGCTGATGCTCCTGTCCTGCCCTTAATGCCCTCCTTATCCTTATCCTGTTACAGCCACTGTGAACCAACATTCATTCCCAGAAGAAAGTTCCATGTGCTCCAGATGGCACTGCCTCCTTCTGGCTTCCAAAGTGAGCTGCAATAACATGCATCCATCATTCACAGAAGCTTCCCCTCCCTTCGGACAAGAGCAACTTGTTTGGCAATGAGAAAAGCCCCACCACCCCTTGGATCTCTTAATTTGACGGGTCTGGGAGCTGGCAGATGAATATCTTAAATAACTAATGGTGACTCAGAGGAGCGTTAAACAAAGATAACATTGTCACTTCCTCTCTGTTCCTCTTTTGTTTCTTACTCTTCAGCTTTCCTGCCGGTTTATTATCTCTTCAGTTCTCCTTCTGATGATCTTGTTACTATGACAGGTTGTGTATTATCTCTGGCAGCCTCTTGCAAACGTACGACCTGTTTCATCAACGCACGGCAGGAATAAACAAGACGGATGCACACAGAGGAATGCCGGCACCTTCGGGAGGCGCGAGGGTGCAAGAGGAGGGCTCTGTTTGCCCTCTCGGGGGGCGTGGTGGGTGGGAGGGGGTGTGCGTGGTGAGTTCCAGGCGGTACGGTCTTCCACTAACCCCTTTCCAGTTTGGAGATTCTGAAACCGAGTCTCCAGCAGCCCAGAATCTGGGCTGCCTGTTCCGTAAATCTGCTAAATACTTCCTAAGTATTGCTAAATACTTAGCAATTTAGCATTGCTAAATACTTCCTAAGGCTCTGTCCCGCAGCAGCCCTGTTTTTTAAGGGACCGGAGTGATCTGTGCTGCACCACATGAGATCTGCAGATAAAGGCAGCCTTGAGAAGCCCTGGGATGAGCTGATAATACCGGCAAACACCACTGGCACCACCAGAAGTGCTTCCACATTCAGAGGATCGCTTGCTCATTTATTTCAAGGACGTGCTGATTGCACGGTTACCACTTCACGCTGTTCTTTGGGTATATCCAGTGCCTGTTAGTCACTGCTGGAGGTCTGCAACAACCACCCCCTCCCTCCACGCACTGCACAAAGCCAAAACCCAGCAGGACCATCCCAGCCTCCTCTTCAATGAAATACATGTCACAATGGGGATCACCCGCTGCAGGGATGAACCTCCTCCCTCAGATTCCAGGCTCGTGGCTCCCGAGCACCAGAGCTGTTCAGTTCTGCCCATGTGACTGGTAATTCTTGGTATTGCAGAAACATCTTCAAAGCTGAGAAATGTCTGGATAAAAGGCTGCGGTCTGGTCTCTCGTTTTTTTTGTACACGTCAGTGGAAAGCCTTGGGGAAGCAGGAAATCTCATTAGGAATTAACTTGGGATCAAATACGACCTCCCAAGTGATTCTGAAAGGCCAGGTCAGTCTAAGGGAAAACTGCTCGATGAACAGAGCCACCTCAGTCTTCTTTGAAGAAAAGTACTGCATGAAATTTTGATATTACTAAGTATTTAATAGATCTAATTTACAAAGCAGTGTTGCTCCCAATTCCCAGAGTGCTAAAAATCCTGCAACCTATTTCTTTACAAGTATGACTTCAATTCATTCATGGCTTTTAATGCAGCAAGCTGTTTAACAGCTGCAAAAAATGTTTTAGGACAGGGAGCCTGAGCCCTTGCGATGTGCACCAGGCTCTGCTGTACCTTCAGCAAGCCAGGAGAGTTCTGTAGCTCTGTTATGACACGAAGTACCAGGGTTTTCACACTCAGCCTGGAAGCAGCACTGGCACAACGTGTGAAGTCGTCACAGGGATCTTTGCTCAGTCATGAGCTACCCCAGGACGAGCAACCTCCGCTCAGGGGAACTTAAAAATTAGGAGAGATGCCAAAATGCCCCCAAATCCCACGTTTGCAGGAATCCCACAGCCACGTGTGAGCAGGTGTATGATGTCCCACGCGTGCAGGTGTCCCTCTGGGTGATGGTTGCACGTCTGGCCGGGTGACAGAGGGAGCTGTGACAGCGCTGGTGTGAGCAGGGCTGGACCTGTGGACCTGGGCTGGGCCCACCTTGTGACCACAACACAGGGGTCCTCAAGCATCCTGTGAGATGAATGCTCTCCAAGGGACCTGTGACTCCCATGCCTTAATTAGAGGACAGTGACACCTCCAGCCAGGTGGTGAGAAGTCCTGTGATCCATATGGTCCTCAGACCCCTCCCATTCTGGCCCTGCACAACATCTCAACCAGAGACAAAGGATGTCGCACTGGCACTGGTGCCATCTGACAATGTGGTGCCATGTGACAAGGTCACATCCTGCTCCTTTGTGATGTGGAGCCCAGAATCCCGCTGGCATGACAACAGAATGTTACAACAGCAACACACAACCTTTGCCAGAATCCCCCAAAGCCAGGCTGGATACCATCCAGCTCCTTGTGGGAGTGTTCTGAAGACATTAATTGTCTGTCAGGACCAAACAGAAAAGTATCCAGGATTTCGGTGAGTCCTGTAAGAACATCAGGGGTTTTTTAATAAATATTTGAGCGGCTTTCTCACTTCTGCTGGGTCCAGGGAGGCCAATGCTGAGAGGAGTCTCCATAAAGCCAGAGGTCCTTGGGAGTGGGAGCAGAGAGCTGAGTAATGCAAGCCAGCTGCCATCCACCCATCGCAGCTCCCCTGCTCACACTTTCCTTGCTGAGAGTTTTCCAGGCTGCTGCTTGGTCAGAACCACTCTCACTGAAGCTTTTCTTACAGAATTTTGGATTTAGAAGACCTCAGGTTTGTTTTCCATGCTGGTGAGCACTGGAAATAACTCCAGGCATGCACGGTGCTGTCCCTGCACACTCTGCTGCCAAGCTCAGCAGCAAAGGGAGGGTACACACCCCTCTCCTGCTCCAAACTGCTGCTCAGCGGGTCAGCCAGAGCCTTCCATCACAGCACAAGCCTCGTGTCCTGTTCTCTACCCGGAGATTTGTTTAAAAGCCAGATGTTTGCTCAGCGAACTCAACTGGAAATAACTTGCCTTTGACAAATCTCTCACCTGTGAAGGCTGCAAGCACCCACAAATAGTTTACAGGAGTGCCTTGATCAAAGACACACAGTTTCAGAAGCTTTCTCAAACCAGAGCCTCTGAACATTCTGTGTGAGAGAGCCCGTTAAAATAAGGCAATATGTTTAACAAAAAGATCACAATTCCCCCCCCCCAAAAAAAACCACAAAAACAAACAACTAAAAAACCCCAGAACAAAAATCAAAAAAAAACCCAAGGAGTTTCCCTTTCATACCAAAGGCTTTTGAGGAATTAGAAAAAATTATTTCTGTGTGTGCTGGAACACAAATAAGAAGATAAAAGTGAAACCCCTGCTTTTCCCACTTGGATTTCATTTTGACCAAAGAACAGCCTCTTTTTTCATGGTTAATACTGCTGGTTGCCCCTGTTACTGTAAGCTGGGGAAAGGGAAAAAATAGAAGAAACATGGGGGGGAAAAAAATAAATCACTGCTTGCTTTACTTTCATGGCTGTACTGGGCTTGCTTTTCTTTTGGAGGTTGAAGCAAACACCATAATAAGAGAAATAACGGGATAACAATGCTGAGAAAACAATAAGAAAGTCAGGACACTTTCCCCAGGACTTGGTACTTCTCTGCTTGCAAGGCTGAAGCTCTGGAGGCACATCCCAAGGCAGACTAATTTGTATTTCTTACTCCAAAAGGCAGTGCAGGAGCAGGTAGGAAGCATCTCCATCCATTAAGCTACTCCTAGGGTTTGCCACCTGAACGGGACACACTGTTGATCAGCTCCAGGGGGGTGAAAAAGACTTCTGGGAGCAACTTCTGATCCTCTCTAGGAGGCAAGGCCAAAACATTGCCAAACTAAGCTGGTTGGAATGGTCCCTGCCTCTGTGATTAAGGGGATTCATAAATATTCAATGTTTCTTGGCAGCTGGGAGTGCTTCACTTGTTCCAAGTATCTCAAGGGGGATGGGAAAGGCAGAATGAGCCTTAGTATTTCTGACACCCCGCAGAGACAATGAACCGGGGAAGGAGAGTGCTCGTCTTCTTGCAGCGAAACATTTCACGTAGGGTGATTTTAATAATTCAGCCCTCGACTGGTCTGTTTAAATGTTTGATGCCTGTGAGTTGAGCTTTAAGATCCGACCTCCTCCGAATCCGAGGGGCTGGACTCCCGTTGGGTGCCCTGTGCCTTCCTTGGTGGTGGATTAAACATCTTTCCATGGCACGGTCCGAGTCTAAAAGCAGCGACTGCGCTGCGTGAAATTCCCGTGCTCTCACGCCAGGGGGAAAAATATCAGCTACCCCATTCTGGTTTGTGTTTGGAAGGGAAGAAAAAAGTAGTAGTGAGGAATAAGGATAAAAATGCTTAATTACGTCCTGCCCTTGGACTGCAGAGGAAGGTGCTTTTTCTGGATTTCTGGACAAGCCCCAGGATATTAAGACCTCCTGCTCCCACACAGTGGAGTTGCTATGCTTTGACTGACCAGATTTTGGCCATTCTCAGAGACAGGACACTGTGCCAAACACATCCTGAGTTTGCCCAGGTTGGAAGATGCCAACATTCAAGGAACCACAGCATTTCTGCTCTCCCAGCTGCTGGCGCGTCGCCACATTCAGAAACTCTCCGTCCCACAGCTAGAGTTTGCCATCAGCTTTGTTCATGAGAGACCCTTCACTTCCATGTGAGATCCTGATCTTGCAAGCCCTTATCCTAAATTATCCATGAAATGTGTGAGCATGAGTTATGCATGAGATGAATTATCCATGAACAGGGTTGGTCGCCTTCTCTCTTTGTCAACTCTGTAGGTTCCAGCCAGGTATCAAAGCATGGAGTAGGCTGGGGCTTTTCCCCCCCCCTCCAAGAACCTGCATTTTACACAGCAATGTACAAAACCTGGGAAAGAGCTTAAATATTCAGTGGGTCGTGATGGAAGAACACAGAAGGCTGTCTGAGAGTGCACAGGGTCAGCCTTTCCCCAAAGATGCAGTTTCAGATCCCAAATCCAGTCAGTGGTTATTCATTCCTGTAAAGAGCTCCAAGAATGATGGAGACAACTTGTCTGTCTCTGACAACACACTCCCACACCCAGGCTGGTGGTGACTGTAGTCATTTATGAACTGGAACTTGGGATTCAAGCCCCTTCTCCGTGACAAACACAACAAAGCCTTAATTTTGGTGGATATCTACTGATTTTGATGTGAAAGTCTATCATGGAGTTGTGTTACTGTTCTTGAGGTTACTTGTCAAAGTTGGTCGATTTAGAGAAGGGAGAGGGAAGAGAGGATTCTGGAAATTTTATATTTTTGGGGGAGGGATGTCCTGGGGGAGCTTTGAGAACTCCTGACCAGCTCTATCACCTACCACCTTGCTAACTGTGTGATTTATCCCCACGCAAGGCCAGCAACAATGTCGGCACCAGCTTTCCAATGCGAAGCCAGGAGCCCCTCCTCGTCACCGGAATGCACACCCTACCACACCTCCAGGGACATCAGATACATCTTCCTCGAAAGCTGCAGGAACATCCCTGCATTCCGCGCCCTGGACGCTGCAGGCGCCGGCAACGTCTACCAAGGATCCACGTCCTGCCACCCCACGTTACGGCACTACCTCAGCACGGATGAAGACTGCTACTCCTCTCTTCCTCAGTACCTCCCCACCTTTTTCACCTTCTCCAGGCACTTGGAGAAGGAAGCCACGGATTTGAGACGCTCCCCCGGCTCCAAGAAAAGGCTGCCGGTATTTCGCCAGCTCTGCGGAGAGGCCGTGGAGGAGCTGGAGGAGCTGCCCGGTGCCAAAGCACCCAGGGAGAACGTGAAAGGCTGGAGGGTCACACAGGCAGCTGGGTGCTCCACCTGCAGCAAGGCATGAACTGACTCTTGAGATACTGTCTGGAAAAATACAACACTAATGGTGTCCTTACATTACCCGGGGGTCAGTGGAGACGTGGTGTGGGCTCGGCTTCGCTGACAGCCGAGGGCTGGGAAAACGGGAGGATGGAAAGGGACGGTATTGTCTACCTGGGATATTCCTTCCACTCTTCTGGGTGCCATGGCAGACTGCCAGTCAAATACACTGGCAGCTTGTACCAGGATGGCCGTCCAACCCCATCCCTCTCGCTGAATCCCTTCAGCACGCTGGAAATAAAGGAAGAACTTCCCTCTCCAGGGACGCCTCCTGGGCTGACACCCACAGCCCCCTTCACCGAGCATCCTCTCCAGCTGCTGAGCTGGAGAAAAATGTGTCGACTAAAGCACCGAGTTCAGGCTGTGACAGAGCAAGTACCCAACGCTCTGTGGGAAAATGAAAATGTGAAAGGGAGAAGAAAGCAAGCAAAAGATCTCACGTGAGAGTGCCTGGGAGGGAATTTGGGAGATTTTCAAGTCTAGAGATTGAAAAAATAGCGACAATTAGGAGAAATGCCTCATCAAAAAAAAAAAAAAAAAAAAAAAAAAAAAAAAAAAAAAAAAAAAAAAAAAAAGAAAAAAAGTAATAAACAGGATTCAGGGGTGTTGGCACATGTAAGGTTCTTAGATGTGTTCCTGAAAGAAGCTGTTTACATCTGGAAGATCCCAGCCCAGCCTGACAGGATCTCCTGAATGGGAATGTGAGACCAGGCTCAGCAGAAAAAGGTGAAAGACAGTGGAAAGTGCAATGGTTTGAGGGTCAAAGAGGGATAGGATGTTACTCAGAGGACTTCAAGGAAAACAGGGCAATCAGAAAACAGGAGGAAAACCAGATAAGGGGAAAATCCCAGACCTGCAGAACCTTGGAAACAGGTAGGTATCTGTGAGGGGGGACTTGTTAGGGAGAAATGATGAATCTGCTGCTTATTTGGGACCAAAGAGCAGGAGGCTGGAGGCGGGGAAGGGGAAGAAGAAGAGTTTAGGTTAAAAGCTGTGGATTATCCTTTACATTGGGACAGTAACAGTGACAGGATCCCACAGGGACTGATTGCAGGTACAAAAACCAGGCTGTGGGGTTTCCAAAGAGAGGTCTGAGTGATTGTCAGAGGTTGCTCTTGCAGGGCCGAGCACACGAGGGGATGCAATCCAACAGGCTCATCAAGGGCTGATGCCATGAGAAAGGTTTGAGGATGCTGAGCTATTCCAGGGAGGAGAATTATTGCCAGAGAATAAACTCCCACTGGTTAAGTTTGGGTGTTAAAGTGCTGAGAATTAAGGGTGAAAAATCTCAGAAGAGCACAGTGAGAAACAGAGGGACATGGAGATACCACATAACCACCTCAACTGCCTCCACACACAGGGGAAGGAATCAGACTATTGAGGATAGACTAAAGGATGAGGACGGGTTATGCTGATAAAAATAAAAGTTGTTTGGGGAAGAACTCTGCAAGGAGTTTGTGGGTCGTGCTGGAGACTGAGTTTAGATCCCCCCAGTCAGAAAGGGACTGAGTCATCATGGAGGCTTTAATTTTTGAGGCACAGATTGCAGAGCAAATGTTGCTTATTGCAGGCGCCACTTATTCCTGAGCACGATAATAAACAGACTTTGTCTCCAAATGGTTACTGATCCAGGATGACACAAGGCTATTTTAGTAGTATTTCAGTGAATGTGAAGACATTACAGAAGAGGTTGACCTAGAAAATAAACACGGGTCCAGTGATCAGAAGTTGATGCCATTTAAATTAAATGGAAGGAGATATTAAAACAGGTCAGTGGCTGAGGCCATTTGTGATGAATTAGCATGAAATTACCAGCACGGCAACAAGGAATTTTACTGCCTCTAACAAACTGGGAGTGGAACCATATGCCTGGAGTTTACCAAACACAGCACCCACGCTCAAGGAAATGGGGCAGGAGCAACCGTGACAGCTCAAGAGCCTTTATTCTGACCTCAATAGTTTGCTTCCACTTCAAGCCAGTTCTGGAGGTGAGCAGAGAACAGAGCCCAGGGTAATAACCTTTTATGGAGGACAGGTCATGTCGTGCTGGCTGGGCAAACACATCACCTATCAGCCACAACCTACACCCAAGGCCACACTCTGCAAAGATCCCAAAAAAAAGCCAAAAATCAAGTAGAGCCTGAACAAACAGCCAAAATTTCCTCCACTGAGAAACCCAGGAGCAAAACCACCTTGAGAGAGTTGGTGGCAGGCACTCAGGGTTGGTGCTCCTGCGATGCAAATGAGATTTCTCTGGTAGACCTTGATCTGTGAGGACATCAGTCCAAATCTAGGGACACTATCTGGCACCTTCTTTGAAAAGGAACCAGTTCTTTCAGGCATGAAAAGCCTGGTTACATCTAATCCATGTGGGCATCAGCCAGGCTCTGCAAGAGACGGATTCAATGAGTACCAGTGAAGTTCCTCAAACAGTAGCCAAGGGACTCATCTCTTTGGCATTTCCATTGATGGATTTGGCATAGACAGATGTATCGGACTTAGGAAGATTGCTGATTCCCCAAAGCTGAAAGGAATCTATTTCTCCTGTGGGAGAAATTAGGTGACCTTGAGGAACAGCAATTGCAAGAAATCTCCTGCAAAAGGAGCTTCTGCTCTAAGCCAGGAGCTCACACACTGGGAATGAGGAAGGGAGAGAAAGGCAGAGATGAACTTGTCTCTCATGGGTTGAGGATAAATCTCTGATGTGATGTGGCTCTGGAAAAGGCAAATTCGATAGCAGAATGTGTCAGGGGAGATATTCCCTTTAGAGAAAACCAACAGCTTCTGTTGTTGCACAAAGCCCCAAGGAGGCCTTGTTTGGAGTCCTGTTCCAACCCCAATCAACCACGTTCAGTGGAGGTTAACTGAAACCAGGACAGGTGGGAAATGGGTGAGATAGAGATCCTTCTTTGTGGACCTGCAGGAGTTTGGCAAAAGGTAAGTGAGGGGATGGAGCTGCTGCCTGAACAAAGAGCTGAGAGAGGAGCATTTGGGGAGACGGGGAAAAGAGTTACTTGAAGTTGGCATTTTGTAGAGATGGAGATAAAAAGCCCAAGGATATGCTTCAGCTGGAATCACAGGATCCTTCACCATCAAAAGAGCAAATCTGTGGGACACACTCCAATTCAGAGGAGCAACAGAGGATGAGCTGAACAAGAGGATAGATCTGTTCAGGAAGAAGAGGATGCAGCTGTTATGAGAAGAATTTCAGGTTGATGAGGTTGATGACTACGAGATCCTGAGCAGCACACAGTCTCTCTACCCTTGAAAAAGCCAGTTGTAAGATGCCCTTTTTATGGTATTGCTGTCACATTGGTGTGAATATTTGGGGATGTGCTTCCCTCTGTTCTCTACCAACTGCCTTGAAATTTGCTCTGGATTCTAGATTTTGTCTTCCTGAAAGGCAGGCCTGTTGCTGAGATCTTGCAAACTGGAAAAGAAAAGACATCTCTTTCTTTCCCAACATCAAAACTCTACCAGCTGGCTGGCCTAGCGTTGCCTCTGCCAAAATCCTTCAGAACCCAGCACAAAGATAGTTTCATCCTCCCAGTCACAGCTTTTTTAGCCTCTGTTCTTCTCATGCAGGTCTTCATCTTTCCCCCTGCCTTTCTTCCCTTCCCAGTCATCAGCATGCAAAACCCTCTACCTCCTGCTATTCCCCAAACGCCTCCCAAACCCAAGGTCTCCACAGGTGCTTTATGCATGTGTGTGAAGAGCAATCAGTGCCTCACCTCCCGTAATTGGAGTTGAGCCTCCAGAGCCGAGAGATGAATTTGATCTCTGCTGTTCTGCATGTGAGGGATGAGCCAGGGGGCTGAACTCTGCTGAATGCGACGTGCTTTGGAGTTTAGGAGGCTTTACAACGTGGCAGAGGGATCAGGACGTCCTCCAGGGACTGGTGTAGGACACAGGCACATACCCCTCCCTGCCTTGGTGGCTGCGCCCTGTGCTCTGCTCCTGCCCTCAGAGGGGCAATGTCTGTCCAGCTCCTTGTAAATTAAAACCACTGGTTGCTCTAAAGCTGTTTTATTCCTCTGGCCTTTGGCAGTGATGGGAGTACAGCGAGGGACAGGTGGTTTAACCATTCCAGAGATGTCCCAGTGCACACACACACACGGCCTCGAACAGAGAGGCCCCTGTGCCTCTGCAGAAAGCCAACCAGTTTCAAGAATGAGGCACTTGGGCAAATCTCTGTTGCCTCACACCTACACGTGGGACTGTGGGTTTGCCTCTAAATGCTCCTTGAGAGGTGGTCTCAACCTGCAAACACGTGAGGTGGAAATCTGAGGGTGCCTTCTCTCTCAAGCGCCCGAGGAATCAGCTCTCCCAGGGGAGGGGAAATCACCTCCTCCCCATTCAGCAGAGTCCGCTTATGAACAGGCTGGATCCTGAGCAGGGCTGGCATCCAAACGGGGAGGGGAGGCCTATCCCCACAGGTGCCATCACATTTAGACAAGCGATGGTGTGTGCAAAAACATGTTCATCTGTGAATACCGGAGCAAATTACTGTCTTGTGATTATTTATATGAAGATGTGTTTGTGGATGAATTACCAACCAGCCTGGAGCAAAGAAACGGAGCAGTGACTCCACCTAACATGTCAGCAGGCAAACCAACAACCCACTTGGGATAGTCATTAACAAATTAACTGATCACCCGGGTCTCCTGCTCCCTGTGGGGGATCTGTGTGCCTGGAAACCCAGAGCAGCAGATTTGCATTTGTGACGGAGGTGTGTGGGGACAACACCGTCACTGACTGCAGGCCAGGGCTGGCTGGGCAGGACTCAGCGCTGGGCAGGGACAGGTCACTTCAAACTTGCCAAGTACAGGCTGCAGATGAGGACAGAGCAGAATAAAGACCCCAAAAAATGAAAGAAAGGCAGGGAAAGGCTGCTGGAGAGGCAGAGGGAGTAAGTGTGAGATGAAATGAGAGAGTGGGGAAAAAAAATTAACAGCTTTCTTTGTTCCTTTTCATTTATAGACAATATTATAGTTCTGCACAGAAGGACTAATTTAGCCCTCTGCACAGCCCCAGTGACCCTTCCTAATAGAAACCATTTAAATCTTTAAACAATTTACATGAAAATGTAACTTTGCTGTGAATATATTTCTTCCCCCTCCTGCTCCCATCACAAGTGCAATCCTTCAAATCTCTGACAGCTTCCATTATCTCTTAATGAAGTGAGAGCATCTTTCTTAGGAGACGCGCCGGCCCTGAGGTTAATCTCCGAAACGAGGTTCACAAATAAAAACCAGGGGAGGGAAGAGAAAATGCAAAAGCAAACACTTGAAAGACTTCAAGTGGGTGGCTCCACCACCCAGAGACTTCAGATCCAGGAGGGCAGCGATCACATCCTCCTTGAGAGCGGGTGTGGGCTGATGGGTGACTCTGTCCCTCCATCCCAGGGGACACCATTCCAGCTGCCGTTGGCTGAGCCACTCTCGTGGGCCCGGGGTGGCTGGAACCTCCCGTGGGCCCAACCTCATGCCTGTGCCAAGACAAGGTGGGGGGTGACGCCAGGCAGTGCCTCTCCCAGAGATCCAACTGCTGATTTATGGGTGGGTGGGCCCTGAGAGACAACGGGAGCCCTGGGAGGTGCGAGGGACAACAAGGCCAGGCCAGGGAAAGCAGAGCCTGGAGGCTCTGGGGAGAGGGGCAGGAGAGAGAAGAGCACAGAGCAGCCTGTTAAAAATGTCATCCTGGGATGATGCCCAGGGCTGGGAGCACTTTCTCACACAACAGGCAGAGCTCCCCTCATGGCACTGACCCACTTCTCCCACCACAGGCACCAGCAGAGCTCCCCCAGCACAGCCTGCACCCTCAGACACACCAGGGTTGTACCTGAAAGGCCCATGGAGGCACCAGGGTCACCATCATCACCACTCTCACCAGCTCTGGAGACCGTGAGCCTGAAACAGGGGCTCAAGAGCATCCGCCAAAGCACGTGGGGCTCTGTGTACCCTCATGGCACCATGGCACACACGTCAGGAGGAACCACCTGCAGCTCACTGACAGGGACAGGCTGGGATGCAGAGACACCGAAACACCACGGATGCGCTTTAGGCTTTGCAGGAGCCACACACACATCTCCGGCCCAAGCATCAGCTACAAACCTTTCCGTGTGTTTGCTCACTGGGAAACACACAGCAGGCCCCTGGGGCTCCTGCAGGGCTGCAGGGTTTTGTAGGAATCTGTCACAGGAGTATCTGCAGAAAGTCGTGAAGGCAAAGCAAAGGATGCCGCTCCAGGCTCTGCCCTCTGTCAGATGCTCCCTGCTCTTCCCCAGGCTGGAGGGCTGCTTTGCAAGAAGGCTTTGTGGGGATGTGGTGGAGGTTTAAGAGAGAGGACACGAGGAAAAATAAATGTAAAGGTCTGGAAATGAGGAAAGAAAGGCTGAAAAACTATTGAGATTAGAGGAGACAGTATGGAAAAGGGGATAAAAAATCAGGAATGTCTCAGGGGAAAGCAGACTCACAAGAAGGGGGACTACTGAATTGAACAGAAGAAAGATGAAAGCAGAAAGCAATAGCAGAGAAAAATAAATAGTTATTTCCAGAAAAACAATAAAGTTTGAAATATTCTGGGCTAGAAGGAAGAAAAGGAAAACAGAAGCCCACCAAGAGTTAGCAATTCTGGCTGTTGAATCTACTTAAGTGAAGAAAACAAAGAAAAGGAAAACACAAAGCACAAAAACAAGGAGCTGAGCGATGCAGGGAGTAATTCTTTCAGCAACAGTTTGCTCCCTACCGTGTTTTCCACCGGGCCGGTGCGGGACAGCATCAAACCACGGCTCTGTATCTCTGAACAAAGCATCGCTCCCAAGCTCAGCACAGGAATTGATACTCTGTGGCCTCAGCACCCTCCCCATCAATTTGCCCTCAGGCCACAGGATCAATGAGCCCCTGGCCACAACTGGAGAGCTTTTCAGGCATGTATAAACGTGAAACCACTTCCCTGCTGCCAAGTAAGCCCAAATTTGAAAATACTCACGCAGAAGTCTGTCATTCTGAGAAAAGAGCAAGTCTCTGAAGAGAAAGAGCAAAAGGCACCGGCCGGAGCTGCAGCTCAGCAGGTCCATCCTCACCCAAACCCTCCAGGCTGGGAAACCCGGGCAATGACAGATGTCCTTGCTGATAACTGCATGAGGCAGTTATCAATCAAGCCTAAGTGAAGGCAAATCAGTCCTCATCTGTGCAGGATAAGCCTCGTTTGCTGCCTGGTGTCGAGTAAGATGGAGCTCCGCTCTGCACTCCGGGATCAGCGGTGCCTGGCAGGTCACCCGGCTGCTTGTGATGTCCCACGGGCTGGAGCTGAGCCTGGGCTTTGCTGGGCCTGATCCACTGGCCCTGGCTTTGCTACTGCACACAAGCAAAGAGAGGGAGGACATGGATGGGAACGGAAGCTTGGGATCTCTCAGTGTATTCCCAGGACTCAGCATCACCTTGGAGCAGCTCTGGCTTAAGCTCTCCCTGTCCCACGCAGGGCAGTGGGACATCAGCAGTGTCCCCTCACTAACTGGGCACCTCTGACTTTCCTCCATCCCTCTCCTGGTTTCAGGGCGGCAGCTTCCCTCCCAGGGGTAGGTAATCCAGCAGGGAGGGTCTGGCATGGATCCCGTGCAGGAGGGACGAGCTGATGGGTCCCAACCCGTGCAGGGGGAGAGGAGGAGCAGGGAGAGGGAGCTGTGAGGGGCAAGGCAGCCTCTTCTGCTGCTACTATCCCAGCTTCCCACAAAATTCCTTTCCTCCCAGCACAGAGAGGCACAAGCAGCTCTCGTTCAGTGAAGAGGGGTTTGGAGAGTGAGTGGGATGGAGGATAACAGCTGCATGTCAGGCCTGAGTGCCGACAGCCCTGCAGGCATCTCCAAACAGGGCTTTTAGCCAGTTCCCTTCCTCTCACCTCCCCTCTCCTTCCTCTGCACGGTGAGCAGGAGCGAGTTAACCCCCTAACCTTTAATCAAGGGCTTGTGTACATGGAAAAGGATTGATGGAGCTTGTCTCCCTCATGGCCTCACACCACAGCTCCGATTACACCATTAACTCCCCAAGCCAAGTGCCCGGGCTGGTATTGGCAGCCAAGGAATAATGGCCCTGGAACTGCATTACAGAGTGATTGCTGGGAAGCAGCGGGATGCAGAAATGGGCATTTCCATCCCGAGGTGCTCTGGGAAAACCAGGGACCTGCTAACAGGAGGAGGAGAGGGGGGGTCCTCACTCTACACACATGGAAGGAGGGCTGGGTATGAACTCCACCTCCCCAGATGACTTTGATCAAGTTACAGCCTGTCCAGGTCTGATGAATAAAATGCATCCCAGGGAGTGAATGGTCTTGGGGAAATCCCACTATCCATGACCAGGTGAGCCACTAAACTAAACAGGCTGCAGGACCTGCACCCAGGCACAGGCAGGGGTCCCAGGGCAGCATCATTTTGGAGACCTTGGACATTTTTCCCTTTGGTTTCAGTACTGAGGAGTCTTCACCCAGAAGATCTCTCATTGCTGGATAAGAGCCTGGTGGATGCAGCAGGACATGAGATGCGTGGGGCTGTGTGGGGAGACAGGGGAAGCATGAATGAGCAGATCTGATCGTGCCATTGAAAGTCAGACCTGCAGGAGACAGCCTCACTTCAACCCAGGGAAGCTGAATTATTAACAGCCTGGATTAACGACCCCAGAGATGGAACATCTCCACTAGGAGACACTGAAGGACTCTACTTGCAACTGGAGGAAGCTCTTCAGTCAGGTCTTCATATGTTATGTGGAAGAGAATGGGTCAGATCCGGGCTGTGAATGAGGATGGGCCAGTCCATGGGTGCCAGGATTATGGATTCACTGGCTGTTCTGGGGCACAGGACCTTTTTGTTCCTTCTGGTTTGAGCCAGAAATGTCACCTCACAGGTGATACATCCCTGCAAAAAGCTTTGTTTTGGTAAACTTCTAGAGGCTGGAAAAAAACCCATATGATCTGAAAATCAGCAGCCAGCAGGACCTCACTGGATCACGAGCTTCCCTCAGGCTGAGCAATGGGTAAGAATGGGGACAGGGGGGTGGAAGGGGTGACACAGACAGTGTAGGGACAGGTTCAGAGCCGAGACAAGGCTGGGGGGCTCCAGGAGGAAGAGAGATGGCTGGGAGAGAATCCTGAGAGTGCTTGTGAAATCCAGCCACCTCGGACAAAGCAGGCAGGACTTGACAAGGAGCCAAGGCTGCACAGGGTATCCTGCTGCTCAGCCTATTGCTGCAGCTCCTGGGGTGGTACCATCCCTCCTTGGAGCTCCACGGGGTGGGAAAACCCTGCCAACAGCCAGCAACTCCAGTGGCGAGGTTGGTACCACCTCCCCCTGAGTACAGCAGCTGCCTCTCCTGAGTGGGTGTGAGGCGTGACCTGCTCTCCGGAGAGAGAGCTCTGCTCTCCATGGAGGAAAACTCGTCCTCCTGAATCCACGTCCACGAGCGGCCGGGAAGTGGGATGCTACTGACACCCAGTGGCTCCGTGCATCCTGCAGACGGGGACTGGATCCTGGGATGGTGGAGGGGATGTGGCCACCCTCTCCCCACGGCCTTTTGGGGGGACCTCTCTCTTCGGGGACTCATCTGTGGAGGGAGGGGTTGGAGCCTCGTGGTCACCAGGTGCTCATGGCATGGCCAACAGTGACATCCCTGGCAGCACAGCTCTGGGGGTAAACGGGACACAGGGGACAAGCAGGAACACCCCAGAGGGTGGTGGGTCCATGTCCAGCCCAACAGTGTCTGCCTTGTATGGGGAGACAGTGTAGGGGATGTTCTCACCCCCAGCACAGCACCTCCACCTCTGCAAACTGATGCATTATTTTATTCTAAATGCTAACAAACAAGCGCCCTAAATTGCCACAGAAATGCTGGAAAGTGGAAGGAGGGGAGAGGCTGGGGCTAATTTCCTCTGAGATAATGTGGTTTCTGCTCTCCAGATGCCCCTGACCGCTCTGATGGTCAGCTCTGACCTCTGCAGCCCATAAACACTGCAGGGATGGAGGCTGGTATTTTGGGATGGAGCTCCACAGGCCAGCTGTCCGTGTGAGTGTTCCTGTGGTGCCTCCCCTCACAAACATTTTGGCTCCAGGCAAAGAAGCGGGGTAGAATTGGAAGTGGATTTAACCAAATCAGGAAGCCCCATTCACATTCCAGAACAAGACCATCTACACAGAGGGAATTATTTAAAAGCAGCAACGGAGCTGTTCAATTCACTCCACATGTCATTTCAGCTCCAAAGTCAAGCAAGCAAGCAAACAGCACAGAAAAATATCAACAAACTGCCTGCATTTGGCACCCCACAGTGCACAACCAGACAAGATACAGCCTCTGACCTGAAGAACAGCAGCAGATAAGATGGACACAGAACAGAATAGAAAAGATTTCACTTCACAGCTCAGAAAAACACATTTTCCTATGGGCCTTCACACTGACAAGCTCTTGTTTCTGCTACAGAGAGCACCCGGAGGCTGCTGAAACAGAAATGCATTTTTAATTATTTGTTATTATCAATTGCTTTGCAGATAGAAGCTGCTGATAACAGAAATCCATTGGAGCGAGCTGAGGAGATCAACAGCTCTTTGGGCTGTGTGAGCAGGGACACGACTGTATAAAGGCACAACTTACCCAAGGAAGATTATCCCAGAGTCTCAGAGTGGACCAGCCATCATCTCTGTGGGATCAGAGGAAGAAGGGATGCTTCCTCTGCAAGTGTACAAATCAAACTGTGGGTGGAGAAAAAGAAACAGAAGCACTAAGCGAAAATCACTGTGGCCAAAGCACATGGTGCACAGATTTTGTGCACGGCGCACAGATTTTGTTTGTGTTCCTCCAGAGAGGGCTGGTGATAAGGAAACACTGGTTGGAGATAAGGCACCAAATCCGGGCTACAAATAGGGACAGAAGGGAGAGTCTGGAAGTTCATCTCTGCATCCTTTTTCCAGGCCTTCATCGCCTCCTCTTAGGAAGCAAAGCGGGGACGGGGAAGGCACCATGTGCCATGGTCTGGAGGATGACACTGGGATGTCCAAGGAGTGCAAGGGAATGCACTGACTGAATTAATGCACCATCTCTCATCCTAAATGAGCCTCCTTGGCATCCAGTCACACGCCCAGGGATCCAGCTCTGGAAACAAACGGGCTGATTAGCATCGACTCTGTTGTCATTACCGTGGGCAGAGACAGCTGATCGATGGCTACTCAATAAGGCACAGGCGGGTGTCAGTCACTCCAGGGGTGCCTCCTGCCTCCTCCACAGGGACCCAAAGGGAGAATGAAAGCAAGTGTGGGTCCACCTTCATCCCCCAAGACGTGAGGACTGCTCATGTGGCAGCAGCAGGGACCTGATCAGAGCAGTTGTCTTCAAGGCAGGACTTCACTGCCCCTTGGCAGAGGGTGGTTTTCTTCAGGGCTCAGGAAGGTGCATCTCCCCACCCACAGTACACTGACAGTACCCTGTGAGGAGGAGAAATCCTCTCTACTCCCAGCTGTTATCACATCCCCTGCATGTTTCCCTATCCTCGCTCAGTAAACATCTTACACCCAAAGGATTAAAACACAAAGATCCTGGGCTGACCTTCCAGCTGGCCCTGTCTACCTTCTGCAGTCTCCAGCTCTGTGTGTTAACAAACAGCTCTGCCCCGTCTTCCCGCTCTTCCCAACTTGACACTTCTTCAATAGCCTTATTTTCTTCCGTTTGTTTTGTTCCCTGCATGTGCGCCAAAACTCCTCACTCCCGCTTCTTCTGCACAAATTGGTTTTCCCTTATACATTGTCTAGAGAGCAGTGGAGGAGGAGTGGAAGAATCACAGCCCCTTTCTCATCTTAGATCACACATTTTCCCTCTCTCCAAGCACACATTCAGAGCTGGGAACAAAACAGCAGTGGTGGCTGATTCCCATGGTGGCGGAGCATCATTTCAAGGCTGTAGTGTGAAAGGACTCTCCTGCCTCAGAGATGAAATGTGCTGGGGAGCTGAGGGAGAAGCAGCAATGAATAAACAAGTGGTGCCGAGCAGGAGTGCTCAGTCCCCTGCTCTCTGCTCCCACTCCTCTGCCTACAGGCAGAGATGAGTATCTGGGGGCAAGGCAAGGAGGTTCACAACCGAACCTCAGCAGCAAGATGGGAGACGAAGATCCTGGAGATACCTGGTTGGCTGCAGTGGCTCTGGGATGGTGCTCTCCCTATGGAAAGAGGTAAAAGTCCTTTTGCATCCACATGCACGTCCTGGACTCTCCTCATGGGAAAACTCAAGATCAGCTTCAAACCCCGGTGTAGACACAACCAAAACCTCCGCGCTGCTCTAAGTGATTGCAAAGGCCTTATTTTCTTCCTTCAGCCCAGCTCCCACCCAGCACAGGGGCTGTCCCCTCGTGGGTCCATTCAGCTGTTGGAGCTGGGGTGACAGGGCTGTCCTGTGAGGATTTGGGACGCCTGAAGGGCAGGAGCAGCTGTCGGGCTCGGAGCTGGCACAGCGTGGGGCTGGCGCGGGGCACAGGGGACAGCAGCGCTGCAGTCTGGCCAAGGGGTGATGAAGTCATGAATAACTTCAGCCAGGCCGTTATCTGCCAGGATGAGGTAGAATCTCCTTGCCAGTTAGGGATGACAGAAAACATCATTCATGGCCATTCCTGTGTGAGAGGAATCCAGAAGTACAGCAAAAACCAGGCCACCCTTTGTAGATGTGAACTTCTGACCCAGAAGAGGCTTTCTTGGGGGGAAGCTGCAAACTCTCCAAAATGCTCTTTTCCCTGCATTGTGCAGCTCCAGCTCCTTTTTTGCTGCCCTGCTTGGCTCCAACGAGCTGTCATCCATCCAGGAGCGGGTGTCTCCAGCCAGCTGGGAGCTGTGCTGCCTTGGCATCCCGCTAACCCTGGGCTGTGCTACCGGAATGCCTTGTGCCATGCCCACAGGTGGGCACAAAGGGATGAGCCTGGGGGCTCCAAGGGAAGCCCCTGGCTGTGGGGATGGACTGAGGAACACATGTGTCACCACAGAGAGATGGCCCTGCCTGGTGTGTTGCCCTGGCTGGGTGCCACCACTCCCAAGGGAGGCACCACCGTCCTGCCCGATCCAAAGGGATGCACAGGAGCATCCTGACAGTGGGAGAGGATCTGCTGGTGGCACTCACACTGCTTCAGCTCATGCCCTGGCGTGGATCCAGCTGCCAAGAGGGCTGGGATATTGGCTCCTGTCGGATGAGCTTGTAGCTGGCCTTCGAATAACATTTGAGACACCATTTTTCAGGCATCTGTGCAATTCATTACTCGCCAAATGAACACATTAGGCATCACACCCCAGGGCAACCTGGGCACCAGTCAATCCCCACCGCTCACCTCCAGAAAGCTGTGAAAACCAGCAAGGTGCCAGTACCCAGTACTGAGCCTGGGTTGCTCCAGGGTCACAGTGCTGGGCGGGCAGTGCAGTGGCTTGTGGAGGTGGATGGGAATGTGGGAGCTGCCTGCGCTGGGAGCGGGGCTGCAGGAGGGAGGTGTGGCAGTTGGCAGGACTGCTGAGCACCATGGATTTTGGACTCTGCTCTAGAGCCCAGCCCATAAGTTACAGTGCTGGGAGCACAATGAAGCAAGGTGTTCCCTGCTGAAGAGAGAGGGGCTGTGCAGTGCACAGTGCTTACCCTGCTCTCCCAATCAGGGTGTGCAGGGATGTGGCCTGTTCCAAGCCTGAGTGGCTGCCAGGGCTCCTCACACAGACTCAACCACTTGGGTGGGGTAAAATCCCTGCTGTCCCAAAATCCTTTGCTGTGAGGGCACAACGAGAAGAGCCTCCCTTGAAGAGGGAATAACTCCCAGGCACAGGCAGTCAGCACCATGGCACGGTCTCTCTGACACTGAAAAGAGGAAGAGAAAATGTGGAAGCTTCTACAGACATCACAGGAGCCAAATATCGGAGATACCATGAGCAGTTGTGTAGTGAAAACAACAAAAAGACCCCTCGTGCAATAAACTTGTGTTTGACTCAGACAAAATTCCCCCTTGGGGTTGCTTGGCCAGGAGCACCTCCTGGCTGAGCTCTCGTCCCGTGCTGGGGCCAGGCTGTCCCAGTGCCCAGGGCCATCTCCACCCCCTCTGTGCCATCAGCCTCCCCCGGTGAAGCCGCAGCCACCCGCAATCCGGCGCCGCCGCTTCATCCGACACGGCGAGTGCGCTTAATGAATGAATTAATTTCGCTCTCAACCGGGTGCAACGCGCGTTCAAGGCACAGAAAATAAACGTTTCCCTTCCCTAATTTATCGCGTCCCTTTTGATTTGTCATACACACAGCAGCGCGTGCATGTCTCCCCCACCTCCCGAGTCCTGGATATTCCATCAGCACAGGGACAAACAGCCTCCCAGCAGCGGCTGAGATTGCCGTGCTGTGTTCCCTTCCATCCGTATCCACCGGCCCCGGCACCGTGCGGCACCACGTGTTGCTCAGGAGCCCAGAACTGATATGGCATCCCTCCTGTGGGTCATCACAGCCAAAGACAGCCACCTCCCTCCTCTGTCAGTAGGGCCCTTTTTTAAAATTCCCATCTGGGATGTATTTATGCCTGTTTTCCCCCCATGCCAATTTTACATTTAAGCATCTGTGTCCCTCTCCCTCCACGGTGCCATTCGGTGTGAAATACACAGAGGGAGTGATCCTGTGCCCACTCAACTTCTGCTTTGCTGAGCTTAACAAGCCAAGAGTCTCCACTGCAAAACAAGCTCCTCGTTCCTCAGGCCAGCCTTTTTTCCTGCCCTTCTAGTTTTTGGATGGATGCCACAAAAACAGTGATCATATTGTGAAAACCCTTAAGGAACTACTCTGAAGTGACCACACTGCTCCCAAGCCTTTCCTCTTTTACAGGAGTGGAGACTGTAACTATACCCAGACCTTGGTTGTGACTGGGGAGGGTGGGGTTTTCTTCTGGGGTCTTCCTGAGGTTTGGGGACCACTGGGATCAAATCTGAGATCTCAGCTGTGCACATCCTTGCTTCTCCACCTCCTAGTTTGCTCCCTCCACATTAAGGGGTCTTCATTCCCTTTCCCAGTGACTCACTCGGTTGGGTTCATGCTTGGGTTGGCCACTGTGCACATCTCACCACTCTCCCATGAGCCCAGATTCCCTGTGACCTTCCAGAGCCCTTTCGTAACAGGCAGGAGAGCCAAGCTCTAAATCCTGAACATTTTCAGGCAAACCACTTCATTTCCTCACACAGCTGACAGAGCTTCCCAGGACTGAGCAGAGATTCAGCCCCACAATTAGCATTTCCAATCCCTCTGCTAATGAGAGGCCACAGGCAGCCTGCTGGAACAATCTCTCACTAAACTGCCCCAAACACAAAGCTGCTCTGGAAAGCAAGAAGCTCTTTAAGGAGGAGTAATTGTTAAGATTTGCAAAATCCATTTTTTTCCCCCATCATCTGTGCAAATCCATTTTAGAATTTGTAAATTTGTTCTAGGATTAGATTAATAGGTTTCATGATTTATAAACCTTTTCTTCTTTCTCACCCTCCCCTTGACTTTAAGAAGCAATCGCAGACTTTAGTCCAGGGTTTAGAAATAATTTCTCAACCACTGCTGTTGAGTCATTCTGGCAGAAGTTGGTCCGTTAAAGGGGGAGATTTCCCACCTAGAACATCAGGACATCCCAGTGCCAAATCCTCCTTACAACAGGGTGTTTGAAGGTGACATGTGTTGGCACCAGGCTGGTGCCTCCTGGGAAGCATCACTGGAACCAAAAGCAAACAAAGGCCAGCAAAGGAAATCAAGGCCTTGCTTTGAATCACCTGAAAACAGTGTAACAGCACTGCTGGCCCAGGCTAGTCCCTCCAAAGTTGGCTGCCTGGGAAAACATCAGAAAAGTGCAAACTTGTGGTGTTCTCCAGGTTATCTCAAAAATTCCAACAGTTTGCTGGAGGCAATTTGCTCAGGGACTTCCTGGGCCAGTGATGGGGAGTTTGTGTTTATTAGACCTTGAGGGATTTGTCCTCTGTGTCCATGACCCTGCTGTGCCCTGAGAAAAACCCTCTTCTCTTGGTTACAGAGGGGCCCAGAACAACATCCCTCCTCACACACACATCTGAGCTCAGTGCCAACAGTCCAACTGGCTGAGCATCCCACACTGCCCAAACATCCCTCAGTGTCCTCAGACATCCCAGCGTGATCAAACAAACCACTGAGACATGAAAGCCACAGCAAATCTTAACTCACCCTGGGACCTGTACCCAGCAGGCCCGTGGAAGCAAATAAATTATCAGACTCCAATAAAAGGTCCCACTGAGTAGCCCCAAAGACACTGTCTCAGCTCCACTTTGCTCAGTGGCCGCATCACTCCCAGCTTGGGCTGATGTGTTCTTAATTAGCATCTTAATGTGAGGAGCATATGCAATGAAGCATGAAAAGAAAATCCCCATCATTTAAATTCATTAACAGTCATTGAAAGTCTTCAATGCAGAGGTGGAATTATCTCTGAACTCCTTCTGAGAGACCAGCTGTGCTCACTAAACTGTGGTGGATGTTGCTGTGCCCGTTTATTTATTTAGCTGCCTCCAGGGGGGGGTTTGTCCCCCTGGATTTGCCCCTCTGGATTATCACAGGTTGCACCCACTGGATCACCTGGGTGGCACATACAGGTGTAACCACAGCAGTGCCCCCGTGCCTGGATATAGAAGGCCCACTGACAGGTTGGTCATGGAAACTTTTCCAGTGCATCCCCGCTGAGGATGTGCAGTCGTGTTTACCACGCGGATTACTCCGTCCCCAGTATTTGCTCTTCTCCTTATCCTTGCACCAGGGAATACCTCCAGCAGCTCCCATGTCTAGTCTCTCTCCCGTGGCTGTCAGGGTTGGAGGGAAGTGGGTGCAGTGTTAGTATTTGGTGGGATTTGCCACTGCCCAAACAAGGGACAGTGACTGCAGGCACTCGAGTCATCAGGCTCGTAGATACCTCACACGGGGAATCCCCAAACCCCCACACCAAGAACCAGCCCCTGGGCTGGGCTCAGGGTCCTCCTGCCAGAGGTGAGGAGGTGCTCAGGTGGGAGGAGGAGGGGAAAAGCTTGTGCCAGCCAGTCTTGTCCTGCTGAGCACCCCCCTGCCCTCCTGTGCCGCCTGTGTGCCCTCGGTGTTTTGCTGAAGGCAAATTACCAGAACCAAAGAGGCAAAGAAATCAGAATGAGCTGCTCCACAGCAATTACAGTGAAGGTCTCATTTGCAGAGAAAACCTGATTTAATGCAAAACAGGCTTATAGCTTGGTGCAAACAAGTCTGGTTTTGGGTATTTGAAGCTTCTTGGATTTCTTTCACTCAATTAAGGATTGGTTTTATAAGCCAACCCCAAATTTACCATTAAAAAAGAATAAAACCTCCTCACAGAAGTTTGAGCAAGTGCAAATAAACTGGATCCAGATCCTATTTGCACTCAGTTCATGCTGCTTTGCAAGTTCCTGAGGTGGAATTATCTATGGGAGGAGACAGCAACCGACCTGATAAATTCAGAGAGCCCATGGAAATGTCAAATTGTCCACAGGTATTTATTCTTGGAGGTCTGTCTTCACATGCAGGTCAGAATCTGTACCAGGTTTGCATGGCAAGGTTTTGGCAGTTGGAGGGGGGCGGGAAACAGAGGTGGCTCGTGTAAGAAGCTGCCAGAAGCTTCCAGCTATTCCTTATCTCGATCCATGAGGATTTCCTCGGATTTTCACTCCTGTCCAGCTGAGGAGGGCAGTGACAGAGCGGATTTGGGGGGCACCTGGCACCCAGCCAGGGTCAGCCCACTGCACAGTCCCATCATCTTTCCAGTGACAGAGCAGCAGGAGGAATGACAGCAGTGTTTGAAGGATGCAGTGATCTGAGATTCTTTCAGACATCTTTAATAAATGATAGAAAAGGTGCTTTTTTTCTCCTCTATGCTAGGAGATTTTCACATTCGGTTTCAAAGAGATTTTTTATTCCCAGAATGGGAAAATAAAACCATTTCCATTCAAAACACTACTCTAAGATTACATTTGCCTCAACCTAATTTTTAAAATACTTTTGAAAGAGAGGAAAATGATCGTAAAACAAACAGAAATCTGTTTTATTTTGGATTGTACTGACTCTTCCATTTCATCTCAAAGGCTTTGTGAAGGTGGAGAGGGCTCACGTGCACGAGCTCCCTTATGGCAAGAAAAAATGCTGGAAAAATTTCTATTTTGGGCCTCTCCAAAGAAGAAATCTCATTTTGCCTTTTTTTTTTTTTCTTTTTTTTCTTTTTTTTTTTTTCCTGGTTAGGCAGGAAAATGAAAAAGCAATTATTCATGCAGTTCTCATTAACCATCCATCTCCAAGCTGTTTATAAGTGATTAGTCAGTCCCAGACTCGTGTCCCAGACAGGAGCAGCGTGTGTCAGGGGAAGGTGTTGAAGGTGGTTCTAAGCTGGGGCTCAGGAGAATCAGCTGCAGCCTCTCGCTATTGATTAGTGATTTAACCAGCCCCAGTTCATTACAATATCTCTTCCTGGCGCGCTAATGAGCACTTAGGAACAGGCCTGTGATCTAAAGCTGAGTTCTTAAGTGGCAAACCTGGGTCCAGCTCTGAACTCCTGAGGAATTTCAGCTTGACCGCGCCCGGGTTCCGCGCCAGGGGTTGCTCCTGGAGCACCAGGCAATTTTTCTCCAGGCCTCCTTGGAGAAAGCTGTGGAGTATTTTTCATCCAGGACCGTATCCAATTGACTTCCCGGGGATGGAGCCATCCTGCTATTTCCCTTTGAGGTGACTTTGGTAAAATTACCTGGCAGCCCTCGGTGCTGATTGCGTGGCCCTGACCCGGGAGCAAGTGTATGAAAGGACCAGATTCAGACGCTGCTCAATAAAAACAGGAGGATTTACTCCAGCAAATAACTCAGCCCAGCAATTGTGTTCTGTCTCTGACTCTCTTGCCCTCCTTCTTTTTTTCTTCCTAATAAAATAACTAAATGACAAGGACTGAATTCTGCAGTAGGAAATTTTTCAACCTAGGCCTCCTCCCAGGATAATCTATTATCTTCACAAATTACTGCAGACAGTTCTTTATTGTTTAAAACCTTTTATCCAAATAAATGCATAAACCTTTCGAAAGGGAAAAAGGAGGGGGGAGATGAAGGGAACCAGCATTTTAAATGAAAATTTTCTTCCTTCATTGACTATTGTATGCTAAAAAAAATGAAAATAAGACTGAAAAATAGAAAAACGACTGAAAGAAGAGGAAAGGAATGAGCCCAGGAGAACAGAAATTGGTGATCCGCAGTGGATTTCATTAAAGTCTTCCCCCTTTAAATATTACAAGTGTTTGTTCTCTGCAGCCTGATAAATATCTCGCTGTGTTGAGATTGAAAATTGATAAGCCATGCAACATCAATCTCCTTCAGATCCGCAGCCTCCCTGCAAACTCATCACTTTGGGACAGCCCCGGTTTAATTAGCTGGTGGGGTAATGCCATGTCGAGCGGCTACCTAACAGCCTGGAAGCACTTCCAGTGTTCTGCCACATTAGGCACCTTTGGGCAGATATTTCCCAAACATCTAAGCACAAAGAGGAAAGCAAGAGGAGCCGCCTCTTCCCCCTTCCTTCCCGATGCACTGTGTGATTCTCGTTCCAGCATTCGGTGTCTGGTGGTGGGCGGGACGCGGCTGGGAGACGGGTGGGAAGAAGGATGCTCAGAGAGGGGTTTAGGAAGAGGAAGGGCAGGAGGAATTTGTCTCGGTTTTGAGGGCAGGCACCCAGTTTTCTGGCGCTGTGTGGTGTTTTTTTTGCAACATTGCTTTCTGTCTCTGAGGGCACGGGGGGAGCACGGCCCTGCCACCTGACCTGACCAGCCCGCCCCCCTAGCTCAGACAGGCAGGTGTGCAGTCAGCAGGACTGGAACATGAGCTTCAAGACTTTGCTCTTCCTCCACTGAGTTAAGTTTTAATGCCTCCCAGACCCCCCACTGTACCCACCACAGGGTGAGGGTTTGCCAGTGTGGGGAGATCTCTCGGCTCAGCACAGAGCTGACTGCTCCTTTTTGGGGACCTGGCTAAAGGAACCTCTTCAAAACCATCCAGTGGGAGCTGAACTCCATGTGCCCCCTTGGAGACTGTCCTGGACACATCACTTGAAAAGCAATCCAAGCACTGTTGGCAAAACACCACTGAGTTCTTGACCCGACTGATGGAACCTCTTGCATCACATCTTTGAGGACCAACTCCACCCAGTTTGGGCATCCCAGCTATTGTTACGGCACCTCAGGGCACCCAATTTCTCCTCTGCTTCCTCATCCTCCATCTTCTCCTTGTCCTCTCCCAGACCCAGCAGCCTGTGCCACAGCAGTGGTCTGTTCCTCCCCAACCACAGCAAGTTGGGAATGGGGCCATCCCTGTTTCACCCAGTGTTAGGGAGACCAGCACGGCTCTGGAGTGGGAGGAAATGACTCAGAGCTGTACACAATGAAGATGTTGCCCGAGAGAGCAACTCCTCTTGTCAGCCCAGGTGACTCTTTATCAGGGAAACCTCATTCCCTCTAACAAAGCACAGCTAATGTTCTGTTTATTACCTTTGCTCCTGCATTTGGACTGTCAGGAGATGAAGAAATATCCCCAGAATTAACAGCAACATAACAGAGGAAGAAGAGCCAGGGGAGAGGTTAAGGCAAGTGCTGTTATCTGAGAAATAGGCTCATAAGCCCTCTGCACTGAAAAGGGTTTGTGCTTAAATGGCAGCACCCCTCTGGTACCCGAGAGGGGAACTGTGGCTGCTCCTCCCTGGCACCAGGGGAGAGCCAGGCTGGTGCCCTGATCACCATTGCCTTTGTGGGTTTTAATGCCCAGACCACGAAAACACATTTAGTCCCTTGAAGAGCGTTCCCAGAGAGAGTTAACATCAAGTCCTTGAAGGCTTGAGGAGTCTTTGTGTATCTACAGTGCTTAACAGGACAAGCTGTTCTTCAGGTCAGCGCTTTCAGGGTCACAGGGAGAAGAGGAAATTGGTGAGCACCCAGAGCCAGAGTGTAAGGTCAGCAAGAGAGATTAAAGACTGGACAGCTGAATCTGTGAGCTGAGGGAGGTGTCACCCAACCCAGAAGGCACCTAAATGCAGGGGACATACTGGGGGAAAGCAGGAAGGGTCCAAATCAAGACAGAGGAGGATGAAGTGAACAGCTCAGGAAGATGATACTGGAAAAATCTTCCTGTTTGTTGGTGGAGGGTCCTCCAGAGAGGGGCTTTTCTGGCTGGCAGTGGCAGGAGCAGAGACAGAGGGCAGGACAACCTCAAGTACACAAAATCTTCAATGCAATAAACTCCGTGCTGCTCACAGATCTGGAGCTCTCAAGCCTCCAAGCTATGGATGAAGAGCTTTCCAGTGGCCAGCAGGGCATCTCCACTTATTTTGGAGAGGGTTTTCAAAGTAGTACACACTGAGTGTGCTTCTTGGGCACTACACACCTGTACTAGCAGGAGAGAACTCCCCATCTCTCAGTGGGTCATGGAGCCATCCAGCCTCCGGTCCCTGAGATCCTGTGCAGCTGGTGCTGCCTCAGCCTCTCCCAGCTGGGAGGAAAACCATGACTCCTTCACAGTTTCTCCTCACAGTTCCAGACCCCTCGGTGCTGTGAGGGTTGTGAGCCAGGCCATGCAGTCACAGCACTGTTAGTGTGAAACACTCTGCTCTGACCTCCGGGGGGTCCCTGCAGCAGTGGGAATGACGGTCCCAGCCGGTCCTTCGGGTCGTGGCAGACACTGGGATGCTGCTGCCAACATCTCCTGGCACAGCACTCCATGTGGTTTGGGCCCACAGGGAGAGATGGGTCCAGGATCAGCCCCGGGTCGGTGCTGGGATGAAACACTCCAGGAATGCTGCCCCGCTGGGAGGGTGAGCTGCGCTGTCAGAACAATGCAATTAGCCACTTAATTCTTAATGTTAATTAACTTTTGCTTGCTCTAGCACCTTTGTCGAGGTATCGCCCTGCTCTCTGGGGTGCTCTTGGGAAAGCAATTATATGCTACTTACTTTGCAATTAATTACTGCTTTAAGAAGGCCGTGGGAGGGCACCTCTTCCTGTTTGATCTTGTAAATGCTTCATTAAAGCCCCAACAAGGAATAGAATATTTTTGTAGTTTTGCTCACCTGGCAACCCTGTCCTCCTCCCCTTTGAGGAGGCAGCAGTGGTGGGGGTTCTACTTTGTTTTAGAAGAGAAGAAAGAAGGCCAAAACCCAGTGGAGTTCATTTGGTACAGACACTACACAGCACCTCTGCTGCTCCCCATGACGACACAGCTGCTGAAATGAAGGCTCAGAGTCTCCAGTTTTAACAGGCAAGGACAAGTGACACTTCCCTAATGAAACAGCTTTTCAGTGGAAAGGTTGCAAATGAAACCAAGCTCTGCACAGTGTCTGCAAACCTGGGAAATGCTCATTTGTGGTCCAGAACCTGGAGAGTATTTAGAGGTCAGACACTGACCACATTCAGTCCCCTGATAAAAGCTTTTAAGCCAAGAGATGGAAACTTTAGGGTTTACCACTGGTAAGTATTTAATGAAAGAGGCCAAGGTTTTGATTTTTTTTTTTTTTTAATTTAGCCATTGGAAAAAATAATCCTGTTAGCATTTTCTCAGGGAAAGTGCCATTTTTAAAGCATGTGCTCCTTGAGATGCGGTTCAATTATACAATAACTCCCTTGTTTTTTGCGTTCTCACCCGGTTTCACAGTGAATTGAGCAACAAAGAATGTGTTAAATGAATAATTGACATGGCTGTGCTTTCTGCAGCAAGGAGCAGAATCCAACCTCTTCCACACAGCACAACCTCTGAGCAACCCATGATGAAAGACAGCGGTGGTGGAGGTGAGGAGGAGCTGCTGGGTTCAGAAATCCCTTGTTCGGAGCTGTATCTCCACGGGTCGACCACTTTTGCCTAAAACGATCCACCAGCAGCCTGTCCTGGTGTTATCATGCCCTTATTCCAACTGTGCTGCATCAAAGAGTGGGCCAATGTGACCAGCACCCTGGGCCCCCATGCCCAGACTGCCCTCGTCCCATCCTCATCCCGCCCTCTCTATCCCTCCCACTCCGCCTTCTCCTCGACCTCTGCCCGAGTGCAGGGAGAGCCAGACGGAGGGATTCTGCTCTCCAGCTGGCACTGGAGCTCTGCCTTCCCACGAGCATCCTCTCGGGGAGAGGGGAACACAGCAGCTCGGATAAAGTTCTTGCTTGGGTTATTTTGGATACTGCTGGCAGCTGGAGCGTGTTATAGGTGCTGTGAAGCCCGGCAGTGAAGTGAGGGAGGGTAAGAGGAAAGAACAGACGAATAGAGGAAGAAAAAAAGTTCTATTTACTGGGCTGCCTTTGCTGTTTCTGCATCTCTCAGCTTATCTACCGGATGCCGAAAAATTGAGCCTTTGTTATGCTAATGCGGCTCTTGTCAGCACAAATGGCGCGGCTCTTCCCACCCTTCCCACCGCCCTCCCGACGCGCCTTCTCTCTCGAGTGGAAGCACCAAGTCAGCAGAACAGACGGGGCCGCGCTACCCACACAGCCCGCGACGGCGGCGGCTTTTGTCTGGTGCTGCTGCCTCCCGCTTTCTTCTTGTCCCTTTGAACTGCTGCGAGGGGAAAGGGAAGGGGCTGGGAGGAAGGCACATGCAGCCGGGTTACTCAGTCCCCGCGGGCAGCACGGGCTGATCTCCTGCCCTGCTGGGCTGGAAGGGGACCAAACGCATCCCGTGCGTCCTCTGGCAGGGTCTGTTCGGGCCGTGCGCTCCACGGGGCTGTGTGAGGTTGTAGAGGAACGAAATCCCCCTCACTTGCATTGGAGGGCTCCCCAAAACAACCGCCCCGCAACACCCCCAGCAGAGCTCCTGTCTGGAAACGGAGGTGTCTGCGCAGCTCTGCCCACCACCTCCTGCCCTGGCAGGGAGAGGTTTCTGGCTGCTCTCCTGAAGGTGCCTCTGCTTTCAGCCCTCATTAGCAGTGTTGTTAATTTACACAGCTTCCCCCTCTGCCTAGGCAGGTCCATTCCGAGCTCGCTGCCGACTGCAGGAGACAGATCTAACGCTGCGCTGGATAATTCAGCCCGATGGCAAGCAGACACCAGGAACCAGCACAGCAGTCTGGTAATGCAGACAGTGCCAGGACTGACTGAGAGGGCCACAACCACCTCCTTGGCACGCTGCCCCCTCCCAGTGCTCCCTGCCTGTCAGGGCTGCCTGTGCCGGGGAATCCTGCACGCTTGACATGAGGATAAATGGGAGCCGTCAGTCACCAGGGCTATCAATCTGCCAAGCTGCATCAAATCTGCCATAAAAGATGTTTAAAAAGAAAATTGACATTTTGTTTTATAGCTCAAGGATTTAATGAAGGGGGAAGGAGGGCTGGAGGAGCCGAGATTCCTCACACTCTGATGAGCTCTGTGGGATCTCTCCTGTTCCCAACCCCCAGTGATGTCCTTCAGCTTTGAGACCGGTGCCCACCAGGACTCTGGGGATGAAGGACACACTTTGGGCATGAGCATGGGCTCAGCAGCAACTCAAGGCTTTGCAGGAGAGTGAGGCGGAGCCACCACTGCTGATAAACAGCTCTGGGTCTGACCCAGCACTTGAAATCTGTCTTGCCCCAGGGCCAGACATGGCACATCCTACAGTGACTCTTGTGGTGAGCAGAGATGCTGGTGGAGGTGATTTTCCCACTCCCTGGCCCCAGCAAGAGACTGAGCCTCTTCCACCACTTTGGGCAATCAAATGTCTTGCTCCCCAGTGGATTCCCCAGTGTCTAATAAAGGTTGAGCAGCAGAAGCACTACTGACACAGCCGCTCGCTTTCTCCTCCACCTACTTCCATGAACTGTGCAGAACCTGGAAATGCTGGTGAGTGCCAGGGAGCTCAGCACTGTGTGGGAGAGGATTACAAGAAAAGAGATGCCCCTTCTTCCCCTCCTGACTCCATCCTCCTCACTCTGACCAAGGACAGCCCATGTTCTTGGGCTGACCCTGATGCATTACACCATTTTTATAGAGGGGGAGTCCCTAAGTGGCATGTTCCCATAAATAATAATAGGCCATAAAATCTGGGATTTATGGAGTGCTTTTCACTGAGGCACTGCCATGCACTTTATAGCCACTGGTGAATGAAGCCGTGCAGTGTCTCACAGAACACAGTGGTCGCTGCCTGATGTGAAGGAAACTGAGGGATAAAGGCAGGCAGCAGTTTAATCCATGGAACAGTCAGGAATGGGGCTGGAGTGGGACCCACATCCTCCTCTGAGCTGCCATCAGCAGCGTGGGGGACGACACATTTTACTGGCCAAATCTGCATCTGCTTATCTCTGCCTTGTCACCCGGTGGTATTTGATGCCCCCCAGCAGTCCCAGCGTGGATATTTCCACCAGGAGATCCCTCCACAGCTCATCTCATGCCTTAGCTTTTATTCCTAGTCTTCAGCTCTTAATTTCTCTCCCCTTTGTCCATTAATTAATTCTACAAAGCACTCTGGGATGCATTTACTCTGAGTGACAGAGTGGCAAATAATCTCTCCAGTTTTATTGCTGTGTGACTGCAGCAGGTCCCTGCTGATTGATGGCTACTTATCTGAGCAGGAGAGTGACCAGCAGCCAACGCTCCTTAACCCCTGGCTGGCGGGATGGAGGTCACGTCAAGGAGTCACGGCACTTTAATGGAAATCTGGGCACCATCCAAGAGGACGGGAACGGTGTGTTCTCAGCAATTTGCCTCTTTTCCAGGCCCTGATGTATCCTGGGAATGAGGCTTGTTGTAAAGAGGGTGTTGGACGTGCAGGACGCTGCCGGCCTGAGCCATCGGGCTCCGGGTTTCACACCTCTGGCACGGGGCAATCCACATTTGGGGAATGAAAAGCTAAAAACACTGCACGGCTGAGGCAGAAGGATCTGTCCTGGCTGACAGTGGATGCTGTCAGGCGGGGTGAAGGCAATGTTTGAGAGAATCAAATCAAACGTGGGATGAGCAGGAGCAGAAGAACAGAGACAGCTCTGTCTGAGATTAAAATAGCTGAACTGGGAAAGGTGAACACGATTCTGTGGCTCTGGTTCCCTCACAGTTACCACGCCCTCAGCCTCCACAAATTCTCACCATTGAACAGCACTGAGACTGGCAGCAAAGTGCTTTGCCAAAAATTGCCAGGGGTTCAGACAGGGCCCAGAGCTGCAAAGTCCTGCCAGGGCTGAAACCCATCCTTGGTGAGCTCAGATGCCTGAAAAACTTTAATGCTGAAAATTAGATTTCGGGTAGCCCCAGGGTTAAACAGCGATTGAGAGGGATCTATAAGCTTTAAGTTTTTAACTTTACCATCTAAAATGGAAACCAAGTGCCTCTGTCCCCCAGCAGAGCCAGTTCAGGGTCTCCTGTACCTTGGCTCTCCAGCCACTAAATGAATATTACTTCACAGACACGCGAAGAGGGCAGATGTGCTAACGAAGATAAGGGGCTTGGATGCAGATTTTCCAAGCCCAGTAATTACCTCATGGGGATGAAGACACCAAATTCTTGCCTTGATCATAAGAGATCAAGATGAGAAGCAAGAAAGGCCCCAAGATTCAAATAAAAAGTTCCATCAGCACAGGGAAAAAATGAAGCCAAATGATCATCGTGCTCATGGTAAACCTAATTAGACTTGTTGCTGATAGTTTCTTTTTATTTCCTCCAGCACTTTTTCAGGCAGGAGGACAGATGTCAAGACTGGCCTCTCAAATATCATTACCAAAGCAAGCATGGATATTGGGGAGCAAAAACTGTTTATGTTCCTGCGATTAAATGGCATAAAACAATACTCTTTACAGCAACTATTAGCTGGCTAATGGCATCCCATCACTCCTCATATCAGCTAAGTGACAGATGGAGCTGACGGCATAATTAAGCCACTAAGAGTCTCATAAATTACAAAACTACCAGTGAAGCACCAAGCCCACCGAAGGAACCGTTGCAATATGATGTATGAGGAGAGGGAGAGAAGTGTCTTCATTAAGTGACTGAGAGAGAACCGTTCCGGGGTTTGGTCGTGCTGTGAGGGAACCTTGCAGTCAGTCACAGTGCACCGCCGATGAGACGTGTTCGGCCACGCTCACGAGCCAGGGAGGAGGGAACTGGCCTTGCCTCGCCCAGGAACGGCTGCAAATTCCATTTCTTGGTACTGCAGGAAGGATTATTCGGCGGGAAAGAACCGCACCGCTGGAGCGGTGCCTGCAAATGGGCCTCGGGTGTAGGAGAGGGGGAAAAAACGGAGTCTTTTCTCCATAATCTCTCCATCAGAAGGAGGTGTCGCTCCCTCAGGTTTGTTAAATTGACCAGAGCTACAGATGGGGGAGCCTGGAAACACTTTGTGGGAGCTGGAGCAGGTTCTGCACACACTGCCCTGGTTTTTGGGCTGTGCAGGAAGGTCCTTCCCCCAGAGGCTGGTTGGCACTGAACAGGCTCCCCAGGGCAGTGGGCACAGCACCGAGGCTGCCAGAGCTCCAGGAGCTTTTGGATGATCCTCTGGGGCACAGGGTGTGACTCCTGGGGATGGTCCTGTGCAGGGCCAGGAGCTGGACTTGGTGACCCTTTGTAGGTCCCTTCCAACTCAGCATATTCTGGGATTCACACTCTGAACAGGTCTGGGAGGGGTGGAGCCCTTCCTGACAGCAGAAACACTCCGAGCTCATTACAGAACTAAGTGTTCTCCTCAATCTTCCCTTTTCATTCTGTGTATAACGGGGAAATGAAATATTACAGAAAATTATCTTGGATAATTCTGACAGAAGTTTCTGCTGTTCCTGAGAGGTGAGGAAATTTGAAATAACAACTTCTCATCCTTCTAGAAAAATCGAGTTGCAGTGCTCCTGAACTGCAATGTATCGAGGAGCAGATCCCTGATATGGGAATGGGATGTGGATCTTTTGTCTCTCCTCCCGGCTTGGCCTCCACTCAGGACCACAGGGCTCAAGTGAAGGAAAACTGGGAGCAAGGGAACAGTGGGATTCCCACTGCTGGATTGCCGTCAACCCCCCAAGCACCAGGCTAAAGAGCAAAGTCAAGGCCTCGGGGAAGGGGGGATGCTCAAACAACAGTGCACTGGACCTTACAAGTCCACTCAGATCATCTTTTGGATGCCACAGTCCCAGCATATGTGAACATCTCCCTCTGGCTGTGCAGAGAATGGACATCTCTCCACCTCCTCACACATCTGTACCCACTACATTTCTACTTTCTGGGATAAGAAACCCTTGTAAATGGTAAGTTATAAACAGGCTTTTATTTTACAGTTCAACACCATGACCTGCAATGATGCAGCAGATCATTTTAGCAGAATATTATCCCTTTGAATTTTAAATTAATTTAATTTACAAGACTAAGGATACAGGAAGAGAACTATACGTGGAGATATTATTTCATCAGAAAAAAAAAAAATCACACTGAGGAATGTGTAGCTCAGACAAATAGAAGCACATTAAGGCCGACAGTGAGTGATGTGAATTTACCAGGGAATTACAGAGAGAGGGTAAGGAAGTGGCAGAATTTACATTTGGTGCCTGTGTTTACTGCTTACAGCTGAGCATTATAAATAATAAACTGGGTTCTTACAGCCTGTGCTATAAAGCTGTGTTTTTCCCCTTCCTCCCCCTCTTCAGCTCTGGTGGATTTTGTGACATGCATGAAGAAGCTTGGAGAAGGAGCCAAAGGAAATGATTTGCTGGATGGCAGGAGAAAGGAGGAGACAGGGAAAGGAGAGAGTCACAGGACAGGCAGGAGAGGAAGAAAATCCCAATTTTTCCAGAGCAGAAGTTGCCATGAGGGTATGTCCTATGGAGTGGACTTCATTACCATCCTCTGCTCTCTCTTCCAACCTTGACCCCTTCCTGGGCTCTGCCATGGCCCCAGTTTCACTCTTCCAACCCTCTCCCTTGTGCCCACAGACTCTGCTTTGTGCCTCTGCCCATGACAGACCACTGGAATCCTGAGCCCCCACAGCTGCCCACGGCAAGTTGTTTTTCCTCCTTCCCTGGGGCAAGAAAGAAGAAGGAAGTTTGATACTGATTTATTTCCAGTTATTGTCTGCTCCTCCAGCAGTGGCTCATTTGGAAACTTTAATCACCTGGTAGCTTGTTGTGCTTCCACACGGAGCATCTTTTGTGCTGCAAGACAAGCTGTGCATTGTGCTCCTTCCCTGACGCAGATTTCATGGAGGGAGCTTTGAAAATCATTTTCCTTGCCCACTTTTCTTCTTGAATGTTTAAAGCACTTTTTCTCTTTGAGTCCCTGTGTCCTCCCTCACAGCTCTGCTTTTTTTTTTTTTGTGATCTGCCTTGACCCTGCATGGTCCAGGCTAAAATTCAGTGAAATGAGCTGACAGATCTTTTAGCTGCAGCAAGTTTTGGGTCAGTCCCCCAGAGAAGCCAGAACTGAGATCAGCCCAGAGCATGGCATGGAGATGTGAGCAGGCTGAGATTGCTCAGGCCATCAGACTTCTGACTACCCTGTCCTGCCAGCACCAAATTCCTTCCAACCCAGAGTGGGTTTACAAAAGGAAAGAAATGAGGCAAAATAACAAACCACTGCTTTGGTACATAATAACTATCACCATGAGAAGCAACTCCTTTGAAATCAGCCAAGACAACTCCTGCTTGGGCTGTTGCACAGGTGATTCCTGCAGGGACAGCACAGTCTGGCACATCCAAAGCACATCCCAACAAATACATGTCCACGTGCTACAGACTGTGTGATTCCTGGAAGTTCCAGGATCGTTCCATGTGTTATGTGAGGAGACGTTTCTCTCAGGGAAGTCCCAGAGAAGGCAGCCCTGCCTTGGGCTCTCCCTCACTCTGGCTGCAGCAGCTTTACAGGACTGTCTGAGTGTAATCCTGCTGGATTTGAGTGGCTGGACTTGGCACACAGTCTGCACATGTGTATGTGTGTGTAATGATGTATTCAGGCAGTGTGTTCCCAATTATGTGCTCTCCATGCTGCCAATACTCCTAAGGTCCTGGAGATCATTTAATTAATTACACTGTACCTTTTCATTTGCATTCATTTCAACAGCCCTGACTATGAAAACACCATTCTCTTTTTCACTGAGGCAGGAACAAAGGTGTCCAAGTGAGAAGTCTTTCTTAAAAGGTTTCCTTTTAATTTATCTTTTTTTTTTTTTTCTCCAGCAGTGTTGAGTGGATGCAATGTGGTTCATTTCAGGTAAGAAATAGGAGGAGCTGTCGGGGATGAAGCTGTGCAAACACCAGGTGTGAGAATAAACTGGAAAGAGCTCGGGAGGGTGTCCTGCCTCCCAGCTGCAGGTCTGGAGATGATGCTAAAGCAGAGAAGAGCTGTGCTGTTAGAGAAGGAGTGACCACAACCTCCCTGTCTGGGTACCAAAGCTCAGCGTCAAAGGCCTGTGACTCAGGTCTTCAGCCCCACCAGACCTGGGTGACACTGGCACATTGGCTGGGCTAAAAAAAACCCCAGATTTATCTGCATTGGCAATATTCAGTTGAAAAAAGATAAAGCAGAAAGCAATATTCCCCTCCACCCCAAGTCTGAAACACTTCAGCGTGACATTTTTCATAGGAACCACTCCAGTTTCCCAGCTCACGGGGCTCATTCTCTTTTCACACAGACTCCCATTACATCTGACCACACTCGAAAGGTTAAAACCCTCCCACTTCTCATTTGATGTTGAACAAAGCATTTCCTTTAGTCACAAATGAAATCATTGCTGATTTCTCCATCCGCTAAAAATTCAAAACCACAAAAGAAAATTGCCCACTCTGGCTTGGTCTGAAATGAATTCATTTCCAGGCTTGTTTGGGAATGGCAGGTGTTAGAGTCAGATTGCAATGCAGGTAGGAAATGAGCTCATCAAATTTGAGTTAGCAAAAATTCCACTCTGGACTAAATGAATCCTGCCTTGACTTCCTTTGTAGTCAGCCATGGCCGGGGGTAACCCTGAGCACAGGGAGCCTTGGGAGGCTTGAAACTGCGATCCCCTGTTGCACCAAGAGCAGGAGGTACTTCCAGTTCCAAGATTTTTGGAGGAAAGGACAGAGCCCAACACGCTGGAATGACAAATCCCCCCAGCACAGCTTGTGTGCCCAGACCTCTGCTCAGTCCCTGGGGTCACTAATGAGGAACACAACTGGCACTCCCCAAGTGCCTCCACTCCTCTGTGTTGGCACTCCCAGCCCTCTGCCAGAGGGGAGGAATAACCAGGAGGTGGTTCTCAGGTGCACCTGACTGACCCTGTAAGCCAACAGGGCCTCAGCTCGTCTGCCTAATTAGGCTACTCCGTAATTAGAGCTGTCTGGGGAAAGGCTAATAACGAACTGCCAGGTACAAGCGTCAGCAGCCAGTGCAAAGCCTCATCCTCAGGATGGGAGAGGTAGTGCCAGGGGCTGAGGGATGCAAGTGGCAGGGGAAGGAGGAGGATGAGACAGGAGACAGAAAGCTGAATTTTGGCTGCCTCAGCATTTCCTTCAGTGCCCAGGGACTTTTTGTTTAGAGATGGAACCACCTCTCCACTCAGAATCCATGACTCGACTCCCTCTCCAGCTAAAGCAGAGATGTATCCTGGCAGTGAACTTTTGCTGTAGTTGGAGGGGGGTGACAAAACTTCTAGAGAAGGTGATTCTACCTCTCCACTGCCTGGAGAGAGAGCCCAGGGGGCTACCTTGGATTTCAGATTTGGGTGGTTGAAGTAAAGGCACACCCAGCTAAGCAGCCTCAAGTGGGATAATCCCTTTTAGGAACAATGTCTCTGTGTCCCCCAGTTCTGCCCTTCTCCCCCCGCACTGAGTGGCACTGGGACACACAAACCCCGCTGCAGGAAAAGGCCAAATAACTGAAATACAGACTGAAGCAGGTTTTGTTGTGCCATGGAACATCTTAAACAATCCTGTCCTACGAGGGGATCACATTTCCCCCATCTCAGCCAGGAGCCCTGGATTTGGGAAGCTCATGCTGTACCCTGCTAGGCAGGAGCTGCCATGCCAAATGTGTGTTCTCTGAGCACAGTGATGCTGCAAACCCTGTGACCTCTGTGGATCTCCACGATGACACCAGCAGGACCTGCTGCTCGTGCCTTTGTTCTTTCTGATGAAAGGATTCTGGAATTTGTACATGATGCAATTTATTTACCTCTTTTTATCCCTCCCCCCCCCCCAATACACACCCCTTTCCTCCACCCTCGCTCTCTCCTTCCCTGAGATAATATTGACACCAATATCCATAAAAGAGAATATTAAAATAACCTTTTCCATTACATCCTAATTTAACTGCTTTCCTGCGTTCCACAACACACCTGGCTGTCTTTGTCTGTTTGTAATGTGCTCCTTCATTCCTTTCTTGAGAGCCCCTCTATTCCATCAAAGTCCTCCTCCTTGCACACTAAGCTGAAGATTACGTTTTCATAAGATGCAATTTCACCCAGATCTCATTACTTACACTCTTAATGTATTTTCTGTATTTGTTTCATCTACAGTTTCTCTTGTGCTCTGTTCTGCTGATAAAATAGTCAGCTGAGGTGCCGTGGAAGCGACTTGCTGGAGTGCATTAACTAAAACTCTTATTCTTGGTTTGATAGGCATGCTCTGTGCCTCCAGCCTGCCAGGCAGAGTTACACCCACATGTGTTCCCCCCACCCTCAGTGGGCAGGAGGAGCACAGGGATGGTGACTGCAGTGCATTGGAGATGGGAATGTACCTGGGAGCCCCTGGCCCAAAGAGGATGTGGAGAATTGGCTGCTCCAAATGACAGGTCTCGCCCAGCATCAGGTCAGCCCACTGACACAGGAATTGTTCCGTTCTGAAGGGTTACAGCAGTTGTGGACTGGACATCTTCAGGTGTTCTGGACATCTTCACATATTCACTGAACATCTCTTCAGGTGTTCTGGGAGAAAAGTGAAAGCAGCTCTCCTGGGGAGGGATGGCAATGTTCAGGAAATGAGTTACTTTCTAGAAGAAAATCACCAAAAGTGATTCCCTCATCCATTAGGAACTGCAGAGGAGCACTGACTACACTGGCCAGAGTGGCAACTACGGACCACATCTGCCATCTGGGGACAGTGGGCAGGACATGGTGCTTCTCAGCTGGGATCTCCTGCTGACAGAGGAATGCAAGAGCACAGCCTGTCCTCAGAAAAGAGGTATTTGCCATAAGAGGCTTAAAGTGCAAGTTTGGGGTTTGGCCTGAACTCAAGCCAAAAAGAAAAAAAAAAAAAAGAGAGAGGAAACCCTGTAATTACAGGCAATGTTTTTACTCCGCTGAAGATTAACAGGTCAGGAGAAGAATTTAGGTCTCCTTCTTTCCTGATTTCCAATTTAATAGCAAATAATCCTGCCCCTGAATGCAAAGAAACTATATTACCCTGGAGAATTCTGGTGAAGTTCAAAGGAGGTCAGACAACAAAAAGGTCAAAAATTAAACAGATGGCATTCGCTGATGGTGTACACACACAAAAAAAAGAGTGATGTGATGTGATGTGTTGTCCTTCCCCTTCCCTCCACTGCTCCCCTCCCATCACACACCACAGAGACCCCCAGGTACCCCCCTGCCTGCTTGTTCTGCGGCTGCACCCGCAGCCTGGAGTTGCCAGCACTCCCTTATCCTTCAGAGATGCTCAGGCGAGCGCACCATTTTTAATGTGTCTGGAGGGAGGAATTTATTAAAGAGGCACTGCATTAAAAATATGCAAATGTTCCCAGTAACTGCACAGGCCCATGAGGAAGGCAGATGAAATGTCATCCCTTCCTTCTCCCTTCCCCGTTTTTATGCACTCAGGTAGTTTATGGTTCCCCCTGTTTTATACTGTAACTGGGAGCATGGCAGATATTTAATCTGCTTGGAAATAATTGCAGCAATAATGATTATTTTATTGGGTTTAACTACGTTCCTTAAAAAAAAACCACCGCGGCGACAACACGCCGGGAAAGGGGGAAGGAGAAAAGGTGCTCTGGGTGTGCGTGTGAGGATTTGTACCCTGTGATTTGCACTCTCGTGGGCAGGCACAGGGGACGTGGACAGGAGGGAGCACCTGGATGTGTGCCTGGCTGAGCGTGTAATGGACTTCCACGGAGCGTGTTCCCAAACAGTCCATCAGGAGCCAGGCTGCCCCCGGCCTCCAGACTGGACCACAGCCCTCAAATTAATTGCTCATCCTGAGTTCTTTTGCAAAGTTCTCCTTTTGGAGCGTGGCAGGACAGGCGGGGCATGGGGAGAAGCACCATTAATTTTCTGTTCCTCACCATCTCCCCTTTGAAGCTGCTGTGCCTCACAGCCTCGAGGCAGCCTTAAGAGCCACAGTGAGATGGACTCTGTGGTCTTAATCCCAGAGAAAACGCTTCTCTCAAGTTCTTTTTATATCTTCCAGACCTTCCCAAATCCCTGCCTAATACCAAGCTTCAGAGAGCTTTCTTTTTCACATTTCCCCTGATTCCTCCACCCTCCCTGTTACCCCCTCCCTTCCTGCAGCAGAGCTGGGCTGTCAGGGAAGCAAATGCCATCAGAGCCCTGTGAGGGCTTGGCAGCGATGGCTTGAAGGAGGGCAGGTATTTCTGAGCACGATTCCAAGCATGACTCTTGGAAAGGGAGGTGAAGCTTTCCATGGTTACTCTTGGAAAGGAAGGTGAAGCTTTCCATCATGTAGCCCAGCTGCCAGCACCACCCAGGACCTCCAGGCTTTCAGCAGGAAGGGACACCTGACTCACAGTGGGACCCATCAAGAGCAAGGCTCCCTGGGCTTTGGGAAGTGTCTTTTCTCAACAGAGAAAAAAGCTCCCCTTGCTGGAAAAAAAATATCCATTCCATTTTCAACAGCTCCCATCCAGCTGTTGGCCATGAAAGTGTCCTGAGCACCAGGCTGTGACTCCCCCTGACAGCTCCAGTGTGAGAAACCCCAGTCACTGCAACAGCCTCTATTTATCTCTCACAGGCTGCATCGTTAAACCTCCATAAATAAGTTTTCTGTCAGCAACTGGTGCTTAATTATTGTTATATAATAGCTACCTTAATAAATGGAAATGCCTTATTTGAGGCATTTCATTTAACAGATGAGAGATCATTTTCCCTGCCATAAATCCTGGAGCAGATCGAAATGTCAGAAGGTCTGAAAGCTGCCATGGAAGGGGAAGCCAACACCCTTGTTTACAGGGAAGGGGAACATCTCCACAAGGTCTTATCAGAGCAGCACAGCACCCCCATGTTTGAATTTATGGCAGTGTTTGGAGACACCTATCTCCTGTGCTGGGAAGCCAGAACAATTTGTCCAATTAGAATTCACACATTGTCAAGGAAACATTTTTGTTATCAATTTGGTGAAAAGAAAATTTGGGGAAGAAAAGCAACAAGATAATTCAATCCCAACAGTCCCTTCCAGAGAGGAGAATCCCTCCCTGTCCCCAAATGCAGAGCACAGTGTGACAGGGATGATGAAGAAGGACTCAGAGGTTTTCTGTGACCCCTGCAAATGCTGCAACACTTCCCTGGGCTTCACCAACACTCATTAACCAGAGCTTCTTGCTCCACATGGTCTCCTTTCATCTCAATTAACTTCCCTTCTTTTTTCTCCCTCCTGACTACTCAGTGAAAAGTGTGACCAAAAGTTAATTACTCTAATTCAATTTAGCTACAATTCCAGTGGGGGGATAGAGAAAAGAGTGTGGGTGAGGGGCTGGAGAAGGGAACAAAGGCAGAAGAGTTGTGTGAAGAGTCAGCAGGTCTTGTGAGCTCAGCTCCGCCTCCAGGGAGACACCCGGCACAGCTGAGCCTGGGAATCAGGACTTGGCTAGCAGGGAAAAGTGTGATCCCAAACAGTGTTCCCATGGGAGGAGCTGTAGGATCTATGTAAGAACTAGAGATGAAGAGCAGGACACTGATGAGGGATGTTGGATGGACAGACAGACACAGGCAGGGGCTGATGGAGGGCTGAGCACGGGGATGGTGGACAGAGGAACAGACAGAGGAACTGGGAGTAAAAGGTGAATCACAAGTCTGCCTTCCCTGGCGAGCTGTCCGATGCATTCTGCTAATTACCTTCCTCCTACCAACATCCTGGCAGGGTTGCAGGCTAATTAGGAGCCCCTCTCCTGTGCTGGGAAGACATCCTGACTCGGCCACTCGCTGCTGCAGCCCCCAGACTGGGGACATATGGCAGCAGGACGTGCCAGACAGGCAGCACAGCTTGCTGGAGAATGAGCAGTGTGGCTCCGGCACGAGCCCTCTCCGGTCTTCTCCCCTCGCTGCCTGCAGACAAAAGGGCCTGGAGTGCAAATCACTGGGCCAGCTGGAGTCAGAGGTGGAAATCAGGACATCTGTCTGCCAACACTGTTAAAGTAACTCCCCACTCCCTTTTAGTCTTGAAAACAAATACAAAAGCGAGTCATCAGCAAACTCACCTGCCTCTCTACTCAGCCCTGGCCGCACCGGTTAGTAAATAGACTGAGCAATATCCCCATTTGATGTCCCCTTGACAATCACAATTTCTCCTGCTGAGAATTGCCCATTTCTTCTCATTCTCTCCAATAGCATTAATCTATCACAGGGATTTTAACTTGCACCCCCTGGTCACCATCATGCCTTGATAGCTCTCTGTCAGGGTCTTTATCAAAAAAGGCTTTTGAAATTCAAAAGGAAGAGCGTGTGTATATATACTCTCTCATTCCCTTTTATCCACTGGTCTCTTAACTCATCCAAGGGATTTAAGCGGGTCAGAGGAACATAATTTTCCTCAGCAGAACCCATGCTGCCTGTCCCTTATCCTATGGAAAAGCCTAAATATAGACACTGAAAGTTCTCGCAGCTGGGAATGTGAATGCAGCCATCCTGCTTTGAAGCTGCCTGAGACTCGTGCAGTTCCCAGATGAAGGGCTGGCTGGCTCTGTCAAAGGAAGAGAAAGTCTTTCAAAGATGCTTGGAGATAGCAGCAAAGATGTCAGTGGCCCACAGATCCCCTTTTTTTCCTCCTGCTTTTCTCAGATTTTCTTTGGCCTCTTTAGCTCCTTGTCTCTGGCAGCTTGTGCTGAGGAGGAACGAGGCAGTTCTGGGAAAGAAACAGGGAAAGGGCCTGACGTCAGATGGGAATCAGCTAAAATATCATGGAAGTGAGAGTCCTGGGGACACAGCCAAGAGCACAAGGCTGTGCTGTGACCTGGAGGGCTGACAGTGGAGTCTGTACCCAGTTGAGGTTTTGCTTCAACCTACAGAGAGAACAGCCACAGACCCAGTGCTCATCAGTGCTGCTCCACGGGATGCTTTGGGGATATCTCTGTGCACCACCCATTTATCCTGCAGCTCCCTGGCACCCCTCTGGAAGGAGCCTGGAGGCTTTGCTGATTCCGTTCTCCATAGATGGGCTGTTCTGCCTCCCAGGGATCCCTCAGAGCTCGCTGCTGTGTGGCAGCCTCACCTGAGCAGTTGTGAATTAGCATGTGGGCTCCTTCCTTGCTACTGCCTGACTGTTCCAGCTTCCCTGTGCTTTGCTTTCCCTGCTGATAAGTGCAGGTTAGCAGGATCTGCCTCACTGCCAGGGAATAGCTGAGAGCAATAGTTATTATTGGATCCTCTGACCAGACAGTGACACATTTACCAGAACAGTGTACCTGGATTGAACCTTCTCCACCCAGAGCTCGGATGTCTCCAGGATCCGCTATCCATTTTCTTAATGCAGTTGCCTGACAGTTAAATCCATGCCTATGTCTATTAGGGAAATGCATGTGTTATGAGCCCCATGAATTCAGGCAGCCCTGTTAAATCCATTTGATGTATTCACTTCAACCCTAACCCCCCCTTCCCCCAAAAGTTACCTGTCGGCCAGGCACTAGAGCTGTCAGGTGGTGAAGGATAACAACACTGTGGGACTAACAGGGAGCAAAACATCAGGGAAGGCAGGCTGGCTCTGTGCTGCCTGCATTAGGCACGGGGCAGCTCTGGGAAAACAGCACTTCTGCATCAAGCTTCTGAGACATCAGGCTCCACACACTAATCTGGAAGCACTTTGGAGACGCTCACTAATGGAGATGATCACCCTGAGGGGAAATGGGAAGGCAGGGAAGGTAACAGCTCACATTTGCAGCTGGTTTTAAGGCATTGGAACAAGCCCCAGGTTGGCTGTGCCTGAGTCAGACCCAAAGTGCTGGCAGAGCCGGGGAGCCTGCCCAGGGCACAGGGGACATGGCCAGACGTCACCTCTGCGCTGTGGACCTGCCCTGGGGAATCTCAGGTCTTACAACTCAGTTGCTGCATCCTGATTCCTCATTTGATCTCAGGCAGCAGATGGACCTTGGAAGGGCTCCAAGACATGGATAGTGCAGGCCAGTCTCAGCTTGGAGCTGCTCTCCAGAGAAATCTCTCACGCTTTCTGCTGGCTCTGAGGAGACAGACGTCAGCTGTTGCCATTTCTTGCTGAAGGACAAGGTGAGATGGAGTGAAGGGCCTTTCCCAGAGCTCCTGTAACTGGGTGGTAACTGGGTAACTGGGTGGAGGAGACAGGGAGGTCTACACAGAGGGAAATGTTCTTGACTGGAGAGCATCCAGATAATGCCTTCATGAGCATGGATTTCTAGGAACCATCTGCGGAATCTCTGGGCTCTGCTGACAACTGTTTCTCCTGTTTTAGGGCATAAATGAATGTTCCAGATCTTCACCAAATAGTATCTCGGTTAACAGATGGGTGACATTCCTTTGGGCCTTGGTTGGAATGGGCCAATGTGTAGCAGTTTCCACATAAGTCATCCGGCCTTGTTGTGGGCTCTTGGACCTCCCTCCCACTCCAAGCTGCTACCAGGACTGGGATTTCTGTTGTTTCTTTCCTCCCCTCCTCCTGTTCTCTTAACCTTTCTTTGAGCTCTCACTTGCTTCCTCAGCACCTAGTGTAATTGCTTGCAGTCTCTGAGGATCCAGGCGAGGATTTATGTAACACACCAGGCAGCAATTTGAAAGCCTGCTCTCGGATATAAGAACTTAATGCTACACCAGCCTTGGGGAAAATGAGCTGCAATCCTTGGGAGGGCTGTGCAGTGTTTGCTGTCTGAGTGAAAGGCTCTGGGGCAGCACTGGCTCCTCTCAGCCTCCCCCTCCCTGCACAGTGGGCAGGGGAGGAAGGCAGAGGTGCCTTCAGATGAGTGGTTCACTCCTTCTCTGTCTCATTATGCCGTGGCTTTACCTGGAGGGGGAGTTGGAGGCAGCCAGCAAACACTCAGCATTGCTAAGCAGGTTGGAGAGAGAGCAGAGATGTGGTTGTTTCTCTGGCAGACAGCGAGGTTTTGCTGGGATTTCTTTCTCTCCTCTGCGTTTCTGGTTGCCAAACAGATTCCTGGGGTACCCCTGTTGCTTTCAAGTTTACCACCTGAGGAGGGCATCAAGATTTTGGTGTCATTGAATCATAAATCAACTAGGGCAAGGATGAGAGAGGGCAGACTTCTAGGAGGAAAAGGAGAGAAACAGTGTTCTTGCAAGGCTTTCAGAGCACGATGGCCCTGCAGCAGCACTCGAGTGTCCTGGTTTGAGGGATTTGTTCTGCTGGTTTGACAGCACAGGCTGTGCCTGGCAGGGGCTGAAAGCACAGCTCTGTGCACCAGACACCCAGAAGAAACCCTCCCCCTGAGCCAGCCCAGTTAGACCTGCCATGCACCCTCTCTTCCTGCTCCTCCTCCATCCCTGACTACATGAGCGTCCAACAGAGACAGGTTCTGGTGCCTGGAGGAACAGTGAGTGTTCAGAGGGGGCTGAAATTCTTCACTTCAGTTTTCCTTCAAGTAGATTCTGTCATTTTTCCCCCTTCAAAATCATATTTGCCCTAATTTTGGTTTCCCATTCAGGTCACTGATGGAAATAATCCTGGAGCAATCAAAGTGTTTGAGTGTGTGACTCTGTCCATCTGTCATTCTCTCTGCCCTCGCTCCCTCAAAGCTTTTGAGCTGATTTGAAGTGCTTTCGACACAGAATTAGGGACCTTAAAACTCAGAGGTGCCAATGAGTGAGATGAAGAGAGGCAGCTGAGCAGAAGAGAGCCATCCCCTGTGTGCCTTCTCTGATCACGGCACTTGGGAACCGGCATGGGATGAAGGAATCTGGATACAACATTCAAGAGAACAATTTCTTCACTTAAAACTTGATGGCTTTCTAAGCTGTTGTCACAAGGAAAGGAAAGAGAAAAGACTTTAAAAGTCATGCAACCTGCAAACTAAATCAAGCCTTGCACTGCTGGGGAAGCCCTGACTGTCCTCACCATCCTCACCATCCATGGACTGCTGGGACCTGCAGGGTCTGGCTGCAGGAAGGAGCTGCCCTGTCTTTAGCAAGAGGAATTCTTCACCAAAAGGGTTATCAAACAATGCACAGCCTGCCCAGGGCAGTGCTGGAGTCCCCAGCCCTGGAGGGATTTAACAGGCATGTGGATGTGGCACTTGGGTTAGTGGTGGCCTTGGTGGCGCCGGGGGAACGGTTGGACTCAGTGATTTTGGAGGGCTTTTCCAACCTAAACAATCCAATGATTCTGTGATTCTATGGCTGGCTCCTCCTCAACTAACCATAAACTGTTCTGGGAGTGGCAAATGAACACAGGCTCTCCTGGCTTTAATACTAAGACTAGACCAAGACCTGCCACCCTTTTCTTTGCCTCCCTGGTCCTGTGAGGGCAGTGTGTTTTCAGGGCTGCTTCCCACATCCTTACATTAATGTGGGTGTTACAGCAACACCAAACCCTCCTAAGCCACCCTGCCCCTGCTCCCCACAAGCACTGTCACACCATTCTACTGCAGCAGCTCCGGGACTCTCTTTTCTTCTTCCAAGCCTTTAAACTCCCCCCTCCCCTCCAGCAGCACCGACAGCCACAGCCTGCCTGAAGTACCGATGCTAATCTATCACCTGCAGCACCAAAAAAAAGCATGTTGCCACTTTGCTTTTCTCGTCCTTCTTGTATCTCCAAAGAAACGGGGCGGGGAAGGACTCACAACAACAACAACAACAACAACAACAACAACCAACCAACACCACCAAAAAGAACCCCCAAGTAAATTAACATTGCAGCTGAGGTTTTACACGCACAAAAGTCAGGAAGCTCGAAGTTATGGTCCCCCCTCCAGCTGTAACTCTGGCACACTGCACATATATATTAAGACATTAAAGTTAGCCCCATAAACAGTAATACAAAGTACTACACGCACACAGGGGGGCCGATCTACGATGGCCAGGGGAGCCATAACTCCTGCTGCCCTGACTCCTGTGCGTGAGCTTCTCCCTCAGAAAAGGAATAAGTCAGCTCTCATTCACTTGTAATTCAAATCTCAGGATACTGATAGGGAAGAGAAAAGAGGGATTGTTCCTTCTGCTTCTTCTTTCTCTTTTTTTTTCCCTCTTTCTTTTTTCCCCCCCCCCCCCATTTTTTATTGCACAGGCTGTTGTCGAGCCGCCTGCGATCGATGCTCTCCCTTTGTCTGACTTTGATACATCGGGAGGGATCTCAGATTTCTATTCCCGTCCTCTCTCGCTCCATAACTGTTCCAGCTCCCCGGCAAGGCACAGGCAGGCAATAGATAAGGGATGGCCTTTGATTGAATTTACTTAATTTATACGGGCGATGGGACACAGGAGGAATATTAAAATACAAATTAGCAGCTTTATATTTCACATGCATTGAAATCTCCCCAGCAGATAATGAGCTGCTGGAAACTTATCTGCCAAGGGTCTCTCCCCAGCCACACCTATTCCCTTTCTCCCGAGATCCTCGAGTAAACACTAGGAAAGTTGATAACTGGAGAGTTACAGTTTAAGTCCTTAAAGTGACAATAACTCATGCCAATGCTTTTAAACACCTCTGACACTGTGGGGGAGCTGTCTCTGTCCATTTAGCTGTCCCAGTCTCCCACCCTACACATGTGAATGGCAGTGAAGTGCCATTATCCATCAGAGCATCCTCTAGAAGTCCAGGGAACCCAGTGGCATTACTGGATTATGTAAGATCCTCATTTTTGGTGGAATATTTCATTCTGCTGCACCAGCTCTTATCACAGGGTAGGTAAGTCAGAGCTTTCCCTAATCTGTGATCATATTTGGAAGTCGCAGGTGGAAGAGTGGAGAAGTGGCAGAGCAAAAGGACCAGTCATGGTGCAGTGCAGGAGGGATGGGAAGGGTCTCCATGAGCATGTTTTCCTCCTGGTTGGCCCATGGAGCACAGCTAGAGTTACACAGATACAAGCAGAGGAAACCTGGAGGAGCTCCTGCAGTGTTAAATTGTTCTTCCAGTGGAGATTGTCAGAGGGATCTGAATAAGAAATCTGCCAGTAGATGAAATGTTCAGTAGGAAAGGCCTGCAAGTAAACCAAACCAACAAATAAAGTCAGCATGGGGCTCAGACTGACACTGTGGGCTTAAACTAAGTTTAAAAGGACTCTGTTGCTTCTCAGATCAGGGTCTTTTAACTCTGGTAGTATCCAAACTTCTTCACAAGAAGTGAAGAAATATTCTCTGATGGGATTCTCTGGAGGGAAGGAGCATATTGAAGCTGCACCTGAGCTCTGCACACCCGGCCTGAGCAGCTGCTGCTCCTCGGGAGGCTCCCGAGACGATTCCCTACGTTTGGCTGAAGGCATCAGTTACACCAGAACCTGATCTGCGCCACAGGAGACCAGTCACAGCTTGAGCCTGCCTGGGGCTGGTGATGGGAAGGATAGATGATATTCCCTGTAAGTGATGAGTGCCTGGGAGCAGGGACTATCCTTCCCTCCCCAGCTCCTCAGCACGCTGGGCTCCAGTGCCAGAACAGAGGAAAGGAGTGGGAAAGGGGCCACTCTCACGTACTGATAGGGGTGGGGTGGGCAGCTTGTCACATTCCCTTCACACACACACTCTGGCAAAGCTGGAGCAGCACAGAGCTCAGGCTGGCCGAGAGGGAAAAGATGCAGACACAGGTGATGCTGACTGACCCTGTCCTCTCCAAGGGCCTCAGTGAGACCCCTCCCAGCACACAAGCGGGTCAGATTCCTTCCCTGATGAGAACTAGGCAACAGTTCTGGAAGAGTATTCTGCTTTCCTTGATTTCCCACTGGAGAGCTGAAAAGCTAGGACACAGCGGAGAAAGAGATTTCCCTCGCCTTCCAGGCAGGCACTTACCCACCTCCCACTGCCTCCAAGTACATTTTGGATGTTTCAATGGAGGCTCAGTGTAGTTTCATAGCTAGTGACACTTTTAATACTGTTTTTGAGCAGAAGGATCTGGCTTTACCCAAGTCTGCTCGGCACAATGGGGAACAATTTGTGCACGGCTTCCAACCTACCTCCCAACTTTCATTTAGCACATCCCTTTCCCAGTGCCACAAAAAAAAAAGCAGCCTGATCCTCTGACTCCTCTTCCCATTAGAAAGTAAAATGACCCAGGGAGTGACAAAATTACACCGTCAAAAACAAGACAGTCACTTTGAAAATCGATAATACCCCAAGGTGTTATTGTGAGTTAACAGCTCTCTTAGGCCCAAAGCACAGAGCTGGTATTAATGCTGCTCTTGCCACCTCTCCCACCAACATCTACTCGAGAAAATCTCTGACACAGAATTCTACTTAAAGCAGAGCAAAGGATGAATTTTTCAGTTGGGTGACCAAATGAAAAATAGTCGAGAGAGATGAGAAAAAGAGAGAAAAGAAATGTGCTACAGGCCACCCTACGTGCTTTATGCAAGGCAGGCCCAAAATACAATCTTTTCCATTTGCAGTGATTTGACAGTTACAGACTCCCACTCCTTTACTCCTGCCCTGCTCAGAGCCCATTGCTCAGGCTCTTCACGCTCATGCCAGTAGATGTGGTGTGCCTGTTACAGGGAATCATCTCTTCCTGCTCTCTAGACCACATAACATAGTGGTAGGACAAGAGGACACAGCCTCAAGTCGTACCAGGGGAGATTTAAATTGGATGTTAGGAAAAAATTCCTTCACTAAAAGGCTTGTCAAGCAGTGGCTCAGCTGCCCAGGGAAGTGGTGGAGTCCCCATCCCTTGGAGGCATTTATCAGACGTGTGGATGTGGCACTTGAGGACATGGTTTGGTGGTGGCCTGGGCAGTGCTGGGGGAATGGTTGGGCTTGATGGTCTTTAAGATCTTCTCCAACCTAAAAAGATTCTATGATTCGATGATCTCTTGGTTAAAAACAGCACTGGAGGGAAGGTGTTACCTCAGACCACAGCATGGGATTTGTGCAATGCTGGCACAAGCTGCTCAGCTCCCTGCTTCACTTTCTCATCCCTGAACTGACGCCAAACAGGGTCAGTTCATCCCACAGCTCTGAAAATGCAGGTCTAAAAAGACCTAAAAGCGATCAGCACCCAGCAAATGGGGGGTTTAAAGAGGGACAAAACACCCTCCAGATGTGTCCCTGTGTTTTTCAGCAGTTATGGAAACACACGACCTGGAGAGGGAAGGTTGAGGATAAAAGAGATACGAACTGCCTTGAAAACCCCCTGCACTTCCAAGACTTCTCAAAATCCAATGTATACAGGTGGTGCCACTGCAACAGGTACTTCAGGAGGTGACACTTGGCACTGGGAACATACATCCACTCTTGGGAATGGGCATTTAGCTGCTGGGGAAAAGAGTTGGTGATTCTTTTCATGAGCCCTGAATCTGGGCAGACAGGGCAGAACTGGCAGGGAGTTCCTGCATGGCTGTTTTTCATATCCCAAGGTCCCAAGCAGCTGCTGACAGTAAAGCTCCTATTGCATTTTTACAGGAGTGTTAGAGCTGCCATCCTGTCCAAATTCAGGGTTGGAATGTTGAGTTGCTGCCTAAATCCTGCCTCAGAGCCTTACACAGGAGTTACAGACTGCTCCTTCCATCTCCTACCGAGGGAGAGGCTGAATGCATGTCAGGAGTTGCCCACACCACCCTTCATCTCACTGAACAGGCATTTCTGGCATGGGAAGCACAGTGGGAAAATGACCAAGATAAAAGGTGGCGAAAAGCCCCCCAGAATAACATTCCCTGCCCTCACCCACAGCCCAGCCTGGCCTCACCATGGGATGAGAGATGGGGAGTCACATTACCCCAAAGTTTCTGCACCAGCTGCACAAGGATCTGTGATCCCACAGCATCCAGGGGCTCCCAGACTGCAGGAAAGTCCAGGTGAAATCACACATTAGTTTAATTTTCATTCCCATCTTGAAAAAAAAACTGTCCAAAAGGGTCTTTTCTCCTCCTCCTCCTGTGACCAAGGCAGCAACCAGAGAACATCTCCTGCCTTGGACTCCTTATTAGTTTAATTAGATGATTTTCTGCATGATTTATCCTGAACGCTGCAATTGCACAATCAAATCACAGATCAGTTGACAACTTCATTTAAAAAATTAGTGTTTAGCAGCTTTGCGGGCTCCAAAAGCTCTGAGGACATCTGTCAGCAGTGACCCCTTGTGATAATGACAAACAGTCCCAGGCTGTGTCCCCACCTCCTGTCCTGCCTGCAAGCTGGCACGCTGGAGAAATCCTCCAGCACAGAAAAAAAACACCAAGCCTGGGGGCTTTCCCTGTTTGCATCTGCTGGAGCTGTTTGGCCTTCCCCCTCAGATGTCAGTCCACAATTGTTAGCGAGTGCTCACAGGCCTGTCAGGAAGAGAACAGATCCTGCTGCTCCGAGGGGAGAACGTGGTGTTGCGGCTGAATTCACGTCAGGCCCCGTGCTTTTGCTGAATTATGTGGGAGTTGGTGCCTGCTGTGAAGCTGCCACCCATGCTAAGAGTGTCAGCCAAAACTGGAGCCCCTGCACTCCCCTCTGGAGCTCTGCCCCTCCTGGGGCACTGGGGTGGAGAGGGAGGGAGGGAGGGAGGGAGGGAGGGATGCTGCTGCTGGACTGAGCAGCTGAACAGCCCAAAGCCAAGCACAGAAGCTGCCAGAGGTGAATTCCCAGTTCCCAGACCTCCTGCAGGAAGGTGTTGATCCTGCAGGCTGGGTTTGGAGCAGCTCAGCACAGCAAGCCTTGAGTGTGTTTAGCAGGATGTCAGGAATTGCTTCCAGAATGGGGCAGGGCAGCAGTGCCCACTGATGGAGATGGTGGTGCCAACGGAACTGCCTTGGGAACGTCCTGCAGGGAGTGCTGGGAGGAGATGAGGGATGTACCAATCCTTTCCTGCTGGTTTGGGGAGGAGAAAACATCATGAGACTTCTGAGCAGGGAGTGCACAGAGCTGTGTCTTTCCCCTAAAAAAACAGAAGCCAAAATGAGCTTCCCCTCCTGGCTTTATCCTGTGGTTAGTCCAAGGACTCTGCTCTCTAGGGTGGAGGATCTGTGATGGGTAGATCCTTAAGCTTTCCCAAAGCCAAGGGGCTTCTTCTGAATCCTCCATCTCCAGGGCCAGGCTGAGGCAATGGCACTCCTCCTGAGAGAGCCTGCCTTTCCAAGGATACTGTCCAAGCAGGGTGACACCACGATGACAACAAAGCACCCTTGGCCCTCAGAGATCTCCAGAAACCCCACTAACACCATCTGAATTCAGACCTTGTTAAGACACTCAGGAATCAGCCTCCATTCCACATCTTCAGCAGCCTGAGACACTGATTATAATGAACTCCACTAATTAGACTGTTTTAATTCAAAGGCCAGCAGGCTCGGAGAGATGTGAATCAAGGGAACCTTTGTGAGGCATCTGCTGGGATTTCCAGCCAGCCTAATTCCTCCAAACTGCCCACTGGTGACTCCTTCAGCAAATGTCTCCTCTCCCCAGAATGAGACCTCGGCCAGGAAGGGCAAGGAAGGTCTCCAACTTGCCAGACAGACCCCCCCAGTCCCTCTATTCTCCAGCAGACCCCTCTGGGGGATGAAATAACAGCTGTTTCCAGTCAAATGAACCTCCTTCTCTTCCGACATTTGCTTCAACAGTTATTGAATCACCCAGATGAAAAAAAACCAACTCAGGAAGGAGCTAATTAGAGGAAGACAACAAAGCGGATGAACTGAGGTGGAACTGGGAAAGGAGGTGATGGATGTTGTAGAAGGGAATGGAAATCAGCCTTGACAGGAACAGAAAATACATGGAGATGATCCACGGGGACGCTGTGGTGGATGGGGAGAGCAGAGGGCACGGCTGGTGGCTGACTCAAGCTGGTCAGGAGCCACCAGGACTCAGACACGTGCTCTGTGTGCTGCCAGTGGCAGGTGCCATGACTCCAGTGCCGGCTCACATCCTTCCTGTGGCCTGTACCAGCTGGGCCCATCGCTTCCCACACCCTGGAAAGGAACCTGGGCTGCCTTGGAGAAGCCAAGTGATGGACTTAGAAACATCTTGAGATATGCAGACAAAGGAATTCAGAAGAACAAGTTGTTATCTGGGACACTGGGAAGGTGTGGAGGGGAACAGACTGCTGGGAGGAGGACAAGGAGATTGAGAAAACCTTCAGGTGAGTTTTTGGCCAAACCCCAGTCCGTGGGAGCTACAGTGTTTGAATCCAGCCATAATTTGGCTCTCTATCTGGCATTTCTAGAAATTCAAATCTAGAATTCCCAGCTCAGACAGCTGGGGAAGGGCAGGTACTGGCCTGTCCCTGAAGCTCCTTCCTTTCAGGGGCACTATCTCCTGTCTCCCGTGCTTCTCTTCGTTACCAAAATCCCCCGAAGACACCACTGATGATGGAGAACCATCGGAGAGGCAATTAGAAAGAAGTTAAAGTGAATTACATATGCTGGGTTTATTTTCTGTTTTCTGCCAAGGCTGCTGCCAATTATTGTGCAATTAGGCCGCCTTCATTAGCAAATGAGATTAAAATTAACATCGTTAATTACTTGTTCTGTTAAACAGGGGAAAGCAGGCGTTTAAGGGGGGAGATGCAGGGAAGGTTGCTCTTGGAGCAGATGCAGTAACGTTCTCCAGCACCATTCCTTCAAGGATTGCACCGGGTTATTCAGTTTTACTGACACAGCATTTAAATTCTCACCTCTAAGGCGAGGCCTTGCAGGAACACGATACATGTTGCTCAAGAAAATCATCCTCCCACGTTGCAAAACAAAAGCTGACGGCCACAGGGAGTGGCCACTGGATTGCTCCCACCAGAGACTGGGGGGGAAACCTCTCCCCTCAGTTGCTGGCTCAGTTCATGTGACTGTCATCAGGAATTTCTAACGGGCCCACAACGTGGCAGGTCGGGAGCGTGGCTGACGCTGCCAACAATGGGACAACAAAGCCAAAACAGCCGGGTGCTGGAGGCTTTGTGGACGAGCAAGGAGATTGTTTCCTGGGCTCAGGCACCGGATGAGGAGGTCAAGGAGGAGCAGCAAAGCTCCAAATTGATGGTATTGTTTTCACGAGCCAGCTCAGTGGCATCCCTGCAAAACCTGTATGCTGAGTAAGCACAAAGTGATGCCACTGATCTACGAGGCCACACTTTGAGGTTCCTGGGTCACAGGGCTGGAAAGGACCCCAAGCAGTCACCTCTCCTAGCCTGGTGTCCCTACAGAAATGATGTGGCTGCATCATTTTTACCTTTTGTCTCTCCAGGCCACTCTTGCTGGTCTGCATCAGTGCAGGCTCTGCCCCTTCTGAGACATTCTGTCTAATATTTTTCTTTCTTTTCACCTGGGAAGGCTTCTCTAAGTGTTTAATTAGAACTGCAGTTGCCCAGCACTAGCTGTGCTGCTCCCCATGGGCATGGAAAAGTGATTACTCCCATTGTGTTTGCATCAGCCTCTTTCATATTGCAGAACTGTTCCTGTCTTGCCTGAGATCCTCTTCTGTGGATTAAACCATCCCAATTTACTCGATCTTTCTTTGCAGATCATGCCTGCTAGTCTTCAGGCAGTCCTCCTTACTCTGGACTATCTTCTGTTGATTAGCAGCTTTCTGGGTGAGTTATGACCAGAACTGGACCCAGCATCCAGCTGAGATCTCCCTAACACTGGGCAGAGCAGGAACACCATGGTGGGTGTTGTCTTGGTGATTCTTCTGTCAAGACTCTCCTGTTTGTCATTTTTCACAGCAACTTGACATCTCTCATTCACGTTGTGATCAAAAACGAGCCCCAGTCTTTTCTGCAGAGTTTCTGCCTCGTCAACTCTGTATTTCTGCATCCTGCATGTGAACAGTTCATTATTCCTGCCTAGATGTAGAATCCAGTACTTATCTCTATTAAATTGCATCTTATTTCTTCCAAACCATTTCTCCAATTTGTCAAAATCATTTTGAGATAAACAGACAGATTGAAAAGGTCCCTTGGAAAACATGGAGTGTAGTAAGGCAGCCCTGAAATTCAGCTCGAGCCTTGCCAGGCTGAGGTTTCCCTTGGATTTGTGCCTGTCTCACCTTGCTCTGCAGCACCTAAAAGCAAAATGTGGCCCCTGTGAGGGACATTGTCATAAGCTGAGGCACAGGTTGCCTCTTCAAAGCACGCAGGTGTGCAAACAATGTACAAACCATCAGGAAATGCACTGCAGAACCTTCCTTGAAGGAATTGCAACATCCCTCTCCAGACTCAGGAAATGGATTCAAATGGACTCCTGACAGTGAGGATCTGCTGCCTGGGTTACCTGGCACTCTGTGTGCTGGTACTTCTGCTAATGGACTCCCTTTTCTTTGTACAGGTACAGCCATGGCTGAGAGCCTTTCTGGATGAGGGTAAGGCAAAGGAGGGGAGTCTTTCATCAGATCTGCTTTGGGGTACACAAGTCTTTGCACTGAGAACGAGAACATCAGGCTCCAAGTGAATGAAAGCTGAGGTCATGAATTGTCTGTCCCCTTGCTTGCATGTTCCTCTGCTCTAAAAATACCGAGTGTCCCTCTGACACGGTTCATAACTTACCCTAAAAAGGAGCAGCCTGGCTGGAACAGACACTGCTGAGTCCAAGCTCTGAAGAAGCACGTAGAGCTCAAACACTTCCCTGTTGTGTTTGGACCTGCTGGCTGATCTCACAGAAGCCATTTCTTCTCCCTGTGAGTTTCCCAGGGGCACAGAAGATGCCCCATTTGTGAGCAGCATCAGCGGTGGCAGTCACTGCGCAGCCCAAGCTCAGCACAGCCTGTGTCCCTTGCTGGGTGCATCTGCATCCATCACACTTTTTGCTTTCCTGACACGTCTGTGAAGCTGGAAGGAGAAATATTCCCATCTCTCCAACTAGAAAACTCGGGCAGAAAGAGATTTAACCATCTTACCCATGGTTAGTCACGAGCAGGAGGCCACTTGGGGAGCTAATGCTGTTTCTTAGTCAGGGGAGAATTTTCAGTGCTGATGATCTGTGAAATGTTTGCCTTGAATTTCCTTTGGACCCAGCACACAGAGCGGTGTCCTACTCAAAAACTGTATTTAAGAATGGCCATGAACTTTATTAGGTGTGTGCTGACGGCCTCACAGACCCCTTCAATAAGGAAAGCAGCCGGATCGTGAGCGACGCGATACCTCGTGCATAGCAACGAACCAGCTGGCTCTGAAGAGCCTTTTCTCATGCAGACCTCATCAAGAAACGAAATGAGAAAATAAGTAGACAGGACTAGGCAGGGAATTCTTCTGCCCTTGTGCCCCAAGGGGAGTATATCCAAATTAATAGGCCTTTTCCACTGCTAATGACTCAGTGAAGATGTGGGAGTCACAGGCCACATCATCAGGTGGTGTAAATCAGTGTGTACCTGGAGAGACTGCAGGAACATTAATTTACATTCATCTTAGCCAGCCCAGCTTACCAGGAGCCCACCTTCCCAGAGCACTGGGATAAACCAAAACCAGCTTGGGGGGTCCCTGGAGCCCACATGGCTCCCTCTGGGAGCTGTGCATATGGATAGGGATGCTATTCCAAGCATCCAGGTCAACAGGCACACAGTGTTGTATGGCTCCTGGTAAAATCCTTACCAGTGCCAAATCATCCAGCGCTGGGATTTCCATGCTACTCTTTCAGGGTCAGCAATTCCCTGGAGAAAAGCTGAAAGGAGACTGGAAGAGGAGAGATGAAGGAGGGAAAAACAAGTGGTGTGATGGGATCAGCGGGATGGAAGGTGCAAAGAGACCCTGAGGTGTGCACAGGGCAGGAAAAGGTGGATGTATGGGTGAGGGAGAGAAAAATGGAGATAAATAAGTGGTAGGAGGTTTTCACATCAGACTCCTTCGTGAGGGCAGATTTATCTGCCTTCTTTCTCTAGAAAATTCATTAGGAATTTGTGCCTCCCTCTTCTCCCTGCCAACGTGCTCCAGCTTTGTCCAGGAACAAAACAGTAACTCCTGCCCATGCACTCTCCTCTCCTCTCCCAACACAGTATCCTCCCAGCCTGGCTCCTGCGAGGGGCTGATGGGGACCAGCATCCTGGGAGTCTGCAGATATTCCTTCAGGGATTTGCAGACCAGCAGCAGAAACTCTCTGGTGGCACCACATGCTGGTGTGAGATCTGACTCGTGGGCGAGCAGCATAAATGCTTCCCTGGGAACAAGAGGGAAGAGGTTCCAGGAGCAGGGTGTGTTCTCTAGTCAGTTGGCTTCATTCATCTGTAGCTCAAGCTAAAGGAAATTGAAGTGGCCTGTTCCAACATTCCTTCATTTGCCAATGAACTGGCTATGGAAAGAGATAAGAAATAAGGTCTGAAATCTTAAAAGAAGCCATTAGGAAAGCACAGAAGCAAAGACCAGCCAAAATGCATGTTTGTGAGCCGATAAGATTCTGAACATTTCTTTCAGCAGCTGACAGCTAGAGGTATCAACAAGGTAGACAGATTAAATTCCTGCAGGCATTAATTAAAAGAAGCCTGATGAGGAGAGAAATCAAGGACCAAACACTGAGCAGAAACAACTGTTATTTTTTTTCTTCAGGGAATGTTTAGCTCCAAACAACTGCTGTGGGGGGAAAAAAACTGCTTGTGGATGTAAAGGTGTGAGATGCAGATGGGAGATGTGGAAACATATCATGAAAGGATAAGGGGCACAAGATGGATGGAACAAAAATAAAATTGGGATGAATCTGGTGGTGGTGAAACGGTAATGAAGAAAGACGAGGAGAAGCTGAGCACTGTGGGCAGCCTACAAAAATGCGAATGTAGAAAAAGCAGTGAAATCCCAAAGATTCCAGTGGCCATGGTATGAGATTCCCAAGACAAAAGAGAGCTCAGTAAAGCATCACCTGGTGATGTTTCCTCTGTGGGAAGGGACGGAGGAAGGGCACAAGCACAGTGAGGTTACAGCTGAAACACAAGAACAGGAACCTGCTGGGATTGGTCTCTGTGTGTGCAGAGCTCAGGAGAAGGGAGAAAAACCAGCTCATGAATTCCCACCTGTTTGCCACAACTTCCCTTCCTAAAGAAATAGAAGTGCCCTCCTACCCTTCATCCTAAGCCTTTCCTTTTGTACCAAATATAATCGGCACAGTGCCAGGAGGTCTCTGGACTCTGCATGGATGCAAACAGCACTTACTACCCCTGAAAGATTAGTGGCTGGCAGATTTATTTACTGTACCACCTGCTGCAGCGGCACAGGAGGGGGATGGTCTTGTCTCTGTATCCCTCTAACACTCGTGTGGGTGAGCGCTTTCCCGACAGAACCCCCGGCTCCGGCGTGGAACTGTGTTGATTCGCGTTTCGCTGCAATCCAGTTTCCTCTGGAAGACACATCCAGCTGAAGCCAGACAGATTCCACCCACCACAACGCAGCACAGCTGACGTCTTGTGGCAGTCCCTCGAGGACACGTCTCCAGAAAAAGAATCACACAGCTGCTCATCTCGGCTCCCAAACTCACCACTTCTCTCTCTTATTCCCCCCCCCCCCCCTTTTTTTTTTTTTTCTCTGAGTTGCTTTATTTACATCATTTCCCCCCTTCAACAGGTTGACAGAGCAGCGAATGCTTTGTGGCAGGGAGGGCTGGTGTGGCAAAATCCTCGCTCTGAAACGCTGGAGCGCCTCAGACACACGGTGCCAACCCCCAGATCACGTTGTAACGCAGCCTCAATGTGCTACGGATTAAACACCAACTTGGAAGTTCGCAGGAGTGAAATGTCAGCTCAGGGGCTGATTTCATTCACCTGACATTGCTGTTAATAACAATGCCTAATTAGAAAGGCTTTTAAGCATCCGTTACATTAATTTAATGTGAAAATCTCATGGAGCTTTATTGGAATTTTTTTCCCCTGTAAAATTAACCCTGCAGGCTTGTTACACATGTTTTCATTAGGGACTGTGAGCAGCGGGGATATTTGATGAATTAGAATCAGCCCCTTAGTCTTTGAGTTTAACTTTGTATTTCAAGTTCTTTTATGCTGATAAAGCCCTAATTTGATCCCCCCCCCTTTACGCCCCCATTAGTTTAATGCGTGCTACAGATCCTCACACTGTGGCTGAGGGCTAGAAACCCAAATTCAGTGCTGTCAGTCTCCATGCCATGCAGATAAAAGCCTGTAGTTCACAGCCTTTCCTACCAGCTGGTGCTAATTCTGGTCTGCAGCCCTGCTCTGCTCCGTGGAGCACGTGCTGCTCACACGGCCCTTTCCCACACTTCCAGCTGCCAAGGCCTCTTTCAGGGAGCTGCAAAGCCACGGTGGGATTGCCCCAGCATCATTTCCCTTCCTGAGCGTGGCAGGTGCCATCCCAGCCAGGACCGAGGCTTCTACTGCTAAGGGCACAAAGTGCTCTGGCAGGAGCTAAAATATCCCAGGGATATTTTGGTTTTCAGGGACAGGAGGAACGGAGGGCTGTGAGAGATCAAACAACTCAGCAGAGAGAGGGACTGGCAGTTCTAACGGCCCCACATCACACACACCTCTAATGCTCTTGCCATGGGCTCAAACTGGCTGCAATTATGTGTGGCTGGGCCAAGTGCCCAAGGGACAAGTCCTCTTTGAAAGCTCTTCCATACCTTGGGAGCCCAGACCTTTGGAGAACAGCCTGGGCTATTTCTAGCACTGGGATTCATTAAACTGTGTTACCACATCAAAATTTGGACTTCTTTTGTACTTCTCGGCTTGGTAGAACCTGCTAGAACTATTTTAATGATGGATCCACTCGGGGATTCGAAGTGGGGAAAGCTGGAGGAAGTGGAGCAAACACTTGGCTGGCATAAATCCATGGAATTGTTTGACATGTGGCAGAAATCTGGCGTGAAGCCAACTGCCCTGTCACACAGCCCAAGTGAAAGTGAACCTAAATGGCAAAACAATCCCACTGACACGGTAATGGAGGGGAACACACACGTCACCTTGTTCTCCGGTGGCCCGGCACAGGATGGTTTCCCTCGTTACATTTTGTACCGCTGCAGCTTCACCAGATCTACAGTTCCCAGAGGATTTAACCTCTCTCCACAGTAAACTACCCCACTGCCTAATGCAACAGATGTAAGAATATTTTCTGATAACCACAGAGATTTCTCCTCTTATTAAGACTGTCCCTTGAGTCACTGAACATTAATATTACCCATCTGTGGTATTTCTTCCATCTCAATATGCAGGCACTTACCATGTCCCTCCTAGTTGTTACTTTGCCAAGCTGTACATAATTAGATTTTTTTAATCTTTTCTTGTTAATCAAACCCTTTGAACCCCCTGTACCTCCAGTAATTTTGTCGCTCTTGAACCTCTCGAGTTTGTCAATACCCATCAGATAATGAGGTGTGCAGAACGGGATGCAGTGTCACAGCTGTCTCACAGAGAAAGGGAGCCTGACCCCGGCCTCTGTGCACACAGTGCCCTCAGCCTTTCTCTCAGGCCACAGCACATCTAAACTTTTCCCCTCTGTAATCCCCACATCCCTTCTCATCATCTTCTGGCTCAGAAGTCCTCCAAGGCTCCGCTGAAGATGACGGAGATCTCTTCTGCCAGCTCAGTGCCCTGCTACCTCCCTCCTACCACTCATCACACAGATCAAGTTATTAACTGGGAACCCGATTGGCAGAGCAGGGGATAGACATGGATGGGGAATGAAAGGCACGCAGAGATTTTGTATGCAAGTTTAGCTCCTCTGAACACTCTTGCGTTGGCATTGCCTAAGAAACTAGTGCAGTTTGCTCCCTGCTGAGAATTTGTTTCTGGAAACCTGTCCTGCCTAATTTCCTAGACTTCCCAAAGCTATATCCTTTGAAAAACAGGCTCCTCAGCTTCCCTCTCTCAAACTGCCCTCTGCTAAATAGTTTTCCCTTGATTGTTCCCAGCTGCTGCCTGGGTTAACTTCTTTCTGGCTGTCAGGGGGCAAAATCCACCTACTGCTCTGCAGAGGGGCAGACTTGGGCCAAGAACCATCACACCTGATGTGAAGCCTCTGCTTGGACTGAAATGGTGAGTGGAATTTCAGCTGGATAAGATCTGGATGTGAATTCCTATTAGGAGGCTCTGGGCATCTGCTGAGAAAAGCACACACAGACACCCTGCCTCTGCCTCTCCCCAGAATGGTCTGACAAAAGCCAGCAGGACTGAACCTCTCTCTTGCTAAAAGCAAATAGAAGCTCTAAAAGGATCAGGAGTCATCTGGAAATTCTGCTGTTAGAGTAGCCTTGGAGTCTAGAATTGGATAAAAAGCACTGCAGCTCCTGCTGGCTGGGCTTCCGTGTCATTTCCATCCTTCTGATGATGCTGTCTCTCATCCCCACTGTGGGTGCTCTGTGCCGAGATTTCTTAGAGGCTGAATCTCACCTCCTGAGCTGACAGCACCTTATCTCAGCAGCTCAGCCAAGCATGAGGACTCAGCACAGGTGACAAAGGCTGAGATGTGCCTGCTAATTGCGTGCGTGCTGCTTTTCCATAGGATGGCGGGGCCTGAAAAGTGGCAGACTAAAAAAAAGCTTAAACCGAAAAAAAACCCTGACCCACTGACAATCTAGAAAGTCTTTGGTAGTTTGGAAAGTGAAAGAAAGCCTATTTCTGAGTATTTTCCAAAAATCAGGAAAGAAAAGGGATGTAAGAATGTGTCAGAAGCACAAGATGCTGAGAGATGAGAGAGCAACAAAATCCAGAGGCTGAGCTTCTCATGTGGAATATAAACCTCTGTGTTCAACTCCTGGCATGAAGCACGGGGCTGCTGATACTACCATAGGACAAATCCCCCTCAGATGGCAGGGGATGGCTTAGCAGAACCTCCCACTCGCCAAGGACAGAGGGAGGGAGGGCATCCTTCCCTCAGGGATTCCCAAAGGCAAGCAGGGCCGGCTTTGAGGGAGATAAAAAGGCACTTCACTGCCTGCCTGCCAAGGGGCTGGAGGTGCACAGGTGAAGGATTAGTGCTGTGGGGAGCCCGATGATGTGAGAGCAGTGAGGGGCTGCACAGAGCTCCTGCTCTTGCTGCACCAGAGGAAGGGGTAATGACAGTGTGGCTGCTCGTGTTTGTCAGCCAGCACAGCGGCAGCTCCGGCCTGGCTCTGCTTAGGCCTGTCTGCTCCCAGCAGGCTGGGAAGGGATTTACATAATAACGTGCCTATTTTAACTTTGCTTCATTGGCTCCTGACAAGATACAATATTTTTGATTAAACAGCTTCCCAGGAAGGAGCTGCCGCCTTAAACCGCTCGCACTCTCTCTGACCCTGTGCGATCTCATTAGTGGTGCCCTCAGACAACGTCTGATGGCATCTTAAATTCCTTTCTTCCTCTAAACGAGCTCTTCAGGTTAGGGTAGGGCCCTCGTCACCCCCGTGCTGTGTCCAGCTCTGTGAGATTAAACCCTGACCAGGGCCTTCCATCGCTGCTGTGGCATCAGTACTTCTTCCTCTCCGACCCCATCAGTCCCAACAGCAGCTTTTCTCCAGCTTCCTCCCTCTCTCAGTCCTTCTTCTCCCCCTTTCTTCCCCTATCAATCTCTGATCTGCCTTTTTAGTTTCTCTTTATCTCACACCATCTGTCTTTCCTCTCTGCTGTCTTTTTTTTCCTTCCTCCACTGACCAGCCCAACAGAGAGAGATAAATCTCTCAAGCCAAGGAGACCATGTCCTCCATATATATTTGCGTGACAGTCAGATGCTCCAGCGACAAAGATCAAACCCACCAGCTAACTCGACAGAGAGATTTCAATAACAGCAGAGAGTTATATTGATAGGAACAAGGCAAATGGATAGTTTTGATTTTCGTAGATTATTGACTGCACAACAGAGGCACAAAAAGGCTTCCCAGCAGCACGGCTTAGAGAGCAACTCTTCCCGACACAACACGGCCAAACAAAGGGAGTGAAATATGAGAGAGGGAGAACTCCATGCCACGTCTGACAGTCCCATCATCTGCGTGAGGAATGGTCCTCCCTGCTGGATGAACCACTTTGAATACACATGAAAAAAGATGAGATCTGCCTTCAGCTGAGCCTGAAGTGAGCTGGGCTGTGCAGAGGACTGGGGCGCACTCCCGCCTCACATCCAAGCACCAGAGGAACATCCCCACCTCTCAGGAGAGTCCTGACAGTGTGGAGGCAGCACTGAACTGTGTGGGGTGGTGTTTCTGTCCAGTCTGACTCTAAGTACAGTGCATGTCTGATGCATGGCACTCAGAACGGCTGATACTCCTCAGTGGACATATCCTCGCTGCTCCTGCGCCTGTTTCACGTCGGGAGCTGAAAACCCACGGGATGTGCACGTGGTTCCCAGAGGAATCTGGGTCAGGGCAAGAAATCATCTTTGGTTATGGTTCTTTACTGTCCAGATCACTCAGTGCAGCTAACACCGCATTCCCCCATGATCGCATTTTGCACACAGATTATTTGCTTGCGGTCCTTCTGTGAGAGAGGAAGAAATTCAGAGCTCACCCAGCAAGAGTTTACCTGCAAACACATCCCTGGAGAGGCTCACACACACTGGGAAGGCTGGGGAAGCAAGGTCTGCAAAGGGAGATCAGGGCCAGAGCTATGGGAGAGCAACAAATCTCACAATCCCCATCAGACCTGGAGAATCAAGAGCCAGGAACATCTCTCTTCCTGAGGACAGAGAGTATGGGCACCAAACCCATGGGCACATCGAGCTTTTACAGCCACACAAACCAGATCAGCAGCTCAGCCCCAGCCATGGCCCTGGATGTCCCTGGAGCACCTGCAGGACCTGCTGAAAACAGCCAGGAAATCACAGGAGAGTCCTTCAAATTTGTGTCGCGCCTCAGACCAGGTTTCCTGACAGGGAATGTCCTGGAAACAGCAGAAAGATGTGGGTTGACCTCCAAACAGAGCAGCTAACCCAGCCCTGAGCCCGAGCAACCAGGGGCAAGGATCAAATCACTTCACCTCAAGACCAGCAAGAAGTGGCAGCAATTAGCAAATATTAAGTAAACAGAAATGACAGGGGGCTGCTAAAGCATCTCCCTGAGAGCCTGGAACCCCAGGAGTGACGTGGAGCCATTTAGAGCATTGAACTGGATTAACTGAAACACCAGAAAGCTGAAAAGTTGGGCAGGGGGCATGAATATGGGGTGTGAAGGACATTTCATCTCTCTGTGCTTAATTTTAGCCAATTAGCACCCATCCAAGGAAGGGAGGGAACTGTTAAGTGCTAAGTAACCAAAGTGTGAGCTCAAGTGTGAATAGGTACAAGCAGGAGCAGAGAGCCCCTTTCAGCAGCATCTGTGTCAATATTCAGAGATGGAAAAACACCATGAAATTACTTCTTCTGCATTATGGGAAAGGAAGGAAATCTTACAGTACAAACACACTAATGGGCTATGCAGGGATCTGAAGGAGGATTGTTGAGGTATTAGAGCAGGCTGCATTAGGGGGGAAAAAAAAGAGCAAGAAAAGAAACAGGGTTTTCAGGGAGATTTCATCCAAATCGATTAAGTGAGAAATGTAAAGGGGCAGCATTCCATGGGGATGGAGCTGATAATTGGCCCACGCAAGCCCCGACAGAGAAAAGCACTCAGAATGCAGGCTGGAAGGTAAGCACGTGGCTGACAGGTTTCCTTCAGTCAGGGGCCGGGAGACACCACGGGGAGAAAAGTTTCTCTATGCTAATCCTCTGCACAAATCTGCGAAGCCCCACTTATCTTCCCTCACATCCCCCCTTAAAAATCACTGCTGCTGCAATGGACAGAAACACTGGCAGTGCTGGAGCAGGAGGTGCAGCAGGGCCAGGGCTTGTCACAGTCACCAGAGCGCGGGGATCGCTGTGCCCGCGCGGGTGATTGGTGTGGACCTGCCCCTCTCATCTCAAACTGAGCTCTCTGGCATGGAAACTGTCTTTGTGTTCAAAATGTGGCACATTTGGAGGGCTCAGGCTCCCAAGGAGGGGGTGAGGAAGCGCAGCACTCGAGGTCTCTGCCTCAAACAGAGCGAAGGACGCAAAACAGAGACCAGGGAGACAGCAGGGCCAGAGGGGAGGACATCACACAGTGTCTCTGAAAGCATCAGATAGAGATTGCCACTCCAATTCTGTGTGTTTCCCCTGCACCAAGAAGATTTGTTCCCTCAGGAAAAGCGAAGAAAACACTCTTTCCTGCTTTTATATTTCCCTCTCTTTAGGAAATCAATGAAAACTCAGGCCAGGAGTGGGGGAAAAGCATCTGAAATGGCCAAATCCAGTTTTCAGAAGGCACTTTTTAAAAAAACCCACATGATTAAGGGAGAAGATTGATTAAAAGCAGTTCCTGACTGCTCCCAGCTACCCTCAGCGGGCAAATTTTACACTGAGATGGGACAGAGGTGAGGAAGCTGCTCTCTGTAAAACAGTTTCATCTGTCTCTGTGGGTTCACAGGTTAGACTGACTCTGTTCACAGCTGAAGATCTGGACAAGATTATAATCATGGGCCTAAGGAAAAAAAAAAAACCTTCTTTCTCACCTTTTTACTTTCAATATAAAAATGCTCTGGAAAGTGCAAACCAGCCTGGGAGTCCCATCCTGCTGTCCCCTGACCCAGGTACATGTGCAGAACCAGCCCCTCTGAGGTGAATAAAGCAGCAGGTCCGTGGGGATCCCGATCCTCTGTAACTTCCCAGCAGCAGGCAGAACACTTAGGGCTCTCCTGAGGTCTTGTCAGGATCAGGGCTGTATTTTGGCACCTCTGGCTCTGAAATCTCTTAGGACTTATCACAGGAAAACAAAACAAAAAAAAAGCACTATTTTTACATGTACTATTTCTGGTCATGTTTTCTGTCAAGTATTCACAATATAAGTGATAGGAGGTTTGGAAATGATTAATGGGTGTTTTAATGAATGACTAATCAATGCCTACAGAGTACTATAAAGCCCAAACAGTCAATAGGTTGCTTATAATATTCTGTAATACCTTCTCCTGACATGCTTATAGTCACCTGCTAAATTATGCTACTCATGTCTATAATGCCTATTAATCATTTATTAATCTTTCATAAGCCACTTGCAAATGAAAGCAGAATATAAGCTGTAAGATCCCCCTGCCATCCGTGAGCATCACACTTTCTGGGGTTTAGGGAAGTATCAGTCAAGCAGGGACATGATTTGAGCCCAAACCCAAGTCTGTGGCCCTGCTGGGCTACAGGTGATTTGGCAGGATTTGAGGGAGAGAGGGAATGGCAAGGGCAGCCGATAGTTTTGTGGTTCAGATGATGTCAAAGTGGTGCTCGGGAAAGATGAAACAGTCACGCACACAAAAGCCTCCTGAAGAAAATCCTCACAGAGAGAGAGAGAGAGAGAGAGAGGGAGGAATTAACTTCAAGGCTTAAAGCAAGGAAAGGAAAAAAAAAAATCATCCTATCTGTAAGGACAGAGGATTGAAGCAAATGGACCATAGGTAGGTGAAAATAACTGAAAATCGTTGCAGGTAATCACAGTAAAATCAAAAGATGCTCCGACACAAAGTAAGTATGAGAAAAAGAACCGGCAGCACAACACATATATTTCTCCCCTCAGATAGGAGCAATTTTTGTAAAAATATATATGTATTTGCGAGATCATATGAGTTTTGTTGGAGCCAGGAGGAGCTGCCTTGGCTTCATCACCAGATCCCAGAGCTGACAGCCACAGGCTGCTATTAAATTCTTTTCCCAATTACTTGCAACTGCAGTTACAACAACCCATTTTTAACCACTTCCAGTGCAAAGCAATACACGATGTGCGACAACAGGATCGCCACAACCATCTCACCACATACACAGGGCCGTGCTGTGCAGGTCCCTCTCCCATCCCAAGCCTGTGGAGGCAGTTCAGAGGGCACAGAGACAGTGGCTGCAGGTTCAATCAGGCAATTCCTCCCAACAGACCAAGAGCTGAGGCTTTAAGCAGTGGTTGGGCTGGAAATCTGCCCAGCCCCTGCCTCTCCTTCCCTGTCTAGCCGGGGGCAGCTTTTGCCTTTTGGCTGTTCCTTGTTCTGTCACCAACACACCCAGCACTGCCCAACCCCACCGAGTTGGGACCACTCAGGGCAACTGGAAAGACTGAAGAAGCCTCAGGAA